>NW_003200728.1:0-1012 GCF_000006405.1 Perkinsus marinus ATCC 50983
ATCCTGGACGCTCGGCAGGTCATCTGTGCGTGTACCTCCCAACTCCGAGTATGGTTGCAAGCTATTTCGGAAAAGGATCAGCGTCGATGGATGATAATCGGCGTTCAAAACGCCGTTATTTCTGGAGTTGCTTTAATAACCTTGCTTTGGTGGATAATCTGGCAAGTGAGTCGTTGAATACCTTTGTCGTTTGCTCCGAGGTCTCTCATCAGGTTCGCCATCGTCGAGGCAATCACGACGTCGCATGGCGTCGCAAGCTTAGTGCTGCTGACTCGGCAGCACCGAACTGAATCACCAGTACTGACTGATCTCGCGTTATTATATAAGCATCGTATTTGATATTATTCCAGTATTGATTACACCCAAGTTCCATTCTTTAACGCCCTGAAGGATAAATTGAGTTCCATGCGAGAGAGTTCATAGTAACATCATTTGATAACTCGTAGGTAGTGCCTGCGATAGCCGGAACAGAACAAACCTCAATGACGTCTGTTCGATGAACGGTTCGTCATTGACAGCCCTTGAGTCATGTCCGTTGATGATTCGACTTTACAGGGCATGATGAAACCGTGATTAGTTGTGGAGACTAACTTCAGTTACTTGGAGTGATTCTGACTACCCACATTCACTGACAGTAGACAACAGCCACAATCTAGGAAACCGCTGCTCGCTCCGAGTTTGAGGTGACGATTAAAGCTTTCACTTATCGAGGTGTCTTATAAGAGACTCTTTTGTGAGTCTGAATGGAGCACCTCCGTATCTTCCCATATTCCTTGTTGAATTTGATTCATGTTTGTTCGGTAGTTTGGTGAGAATTCGCCACCAAATTTTCCGCTTGTGTTAATAACAAGACACACACTGGGAATAACAGAAACCGCGATTGAGAGGTAAATACGAAACTGTGTACTTCCGGTATTTCCCGGATCTGTAAAGATAGCATTTTAGAACTCTCCGACGCAGTTTCGTTTCTCATCGGGATCGAAATGTGGACTGCTTCTTAGAGTTGGTCGAG
>NW_003206345.1:0-971 GCF_000006405.1 Perkinsus marinus ATCC 50983
AGACGTTGGAGAGGAGAGCACCGCCGAAGCTGCCAGCACGTGGGACCCAGTCGCACTCCTCATAACCTGTCTTAGTGCAACTAGCACTGCCACCTAACAGGAGCTTCTCAACCCTCCCCTATAGTCACAACCTGCCCACCCTCTGCATCGTCTCCCTCCTCTTCCTCTTCCATCATCGCTAC
This sequence comes from Perkinsus marinus ATCC 50983, assembly GCF_000006405.1. Lineage (NCBI taxonomy): Eukaryota > Perkinsozoa > Perkinsida > Perkinsidae > Perkinsus > Perkinsus marinus. Next base: position 183 of record NW_003206345.1, read on the forward strand.
CGCCCATAGAGCCTCTCTATATTCTGGTGACATGGGATGGCGAGACCACGAGTCGTGGGTCATTGACCGGGTCAAAGGGCCAACACTCAAAGGATGGGCGAAGCGAGGGTAACTGAGTACAACGGTGAAGCCCTTCATGGCGGCCCGACCCTTCCCCTACACGCTGGCTCGAATGACCAACGTCCCGTCTGAGCTTAGGTAACCATCACGCCTGTTGACGAACCTGAGAAGCGGCAGTAATAAGAATATGCCCTTCACCGAGGAGGGTAATACCTGGTGTCAAGAAGGGTATGCCAACCACGGTCTGGGCAGACGTAGCTGAACGTCCAGGTGTCGGTCTTGGTATAGGGGAACTTATGTTTAGTATTCATAACAGAAATTTTATAGTAGACGCAAGGACAACACCTGCAGCGAGAATAACTCCTCCTCCTCCTCCTCCTTACTAGTCGACTACCAGTCTGGTGGGTAGGGCTCTAGCGGATCTTCCTCCTCAGTCTTTACAGAGTTGGTGGTGACCATAGGCATGCCAGGTTCTATATCATCCTCGTCCGAGCTTAAATATTCGTCATCAAAGTCTTCGCTGCCACTCACATCAACCTTCGCTCGCTTCCCAGTTGAATCTACACACCACCACTACTAACCCTTCGAGCGTGTCCTAAGCACTACTCTCTCTATCGCTGGTATCCCCAGCGTCAACAGGCCCATTGCCCCCGCAACTCGCAGTAGTGGAGTTCACGTTCTGAGGTGGCACGACTTCCACGAATGCCGAGAGGTGATTGTGAGAGGATT
>NW_003209367.1:0-3000 GCF_000006405.1 Perkinsus marinus ATCC 50983
CTCTACCACCCTTTCGTGGTGAAGGAACAGCACCTCCCCATTGTTGCTGTTGGGTTCCTTCACTGTGTCCTCCAGTAGTGCCCAATGGCATTCCCGACGGCTGCTGATAGTGGCCCGGGAACTTCGTCGGTGCCGTCCCACCTGGATTCGGGAGTAGACTATCTTGTTGTTGTTGTGATGATGGAGAGGGAAAGTTCATCGGAGGCGGTGGGGGAGGATTCCAAGCAACGCCTTGTTGCTGGGCGGCGGCAGCAGCAGCAGCCATGGTCGCAGCTATATACCCCTGCTGGAAGGCGGCAATCGTTGCTGCATCGGCTGTGGTAGTGGCAGCACCAGCAGACACCCCTGGGCCATGGGAAAACTGCATCATAGGAGATACCGGGATGCCGCGTGGGTACATCGTGTTCCCGGTGTATGGCTGTTGTTGCTGTTGGAATTGCTGTTGTTGCCTCTTATTGTTACCACCCCTACGACGACCCTCCTTATTCCTGTCTTCATCATCGTACCCTCCTCCTACTCCTCCTCCGAGGGCCGGAAACTCCGCATTATAGGCAGCTGGGTCGCTCATCAACGTAGGAGGGGCTTTCTGAACTCTACCCAATTGAGGTATGATGGATACAGCTTGACGATTGTAACTAAAAAGAACGACATTTGCCGCACCACTAGCCTATGCTACCATCCTACTCTGGATCATCCAAGTCAGTGCCCTTAGGTATGTGCTTGCGTGCGCCCTCCATAGCTGCCAGCTCCTCGTTAGAACACACTAATGGTGTACCATCATCCTCCTGGAAGATCTTAGCACGTATCTTATTATAATGCTCCTCCCGTTGGTCGACCTATAAAGATACAAATCAGGCCCAAAAATAACCATACTGATTCTCACCGGGAGATTATGTAAGAGGTTAGCTTCCGAATGCTTGCCGCCTTCATCACTCGAAAACTCGTCGTCCTCAGCCCCCCTAGTAGCCCCCCTCATATTCTTGCCCTTCGACCCGGGGCCTCTCCTGAGGATCTTCACACTACGACCCTTCGTTGGTATGATGCCTGTCGCTGCTGTTGGATCCTCTGCCGTCTCTGATGGGGTGCCTCCACCTGAGGCGCCCCCTTCACTGCAAGTCCCTCTCTCATCAGCGCAGTGCTCCATGCCTTGTTGCTGAAAAATCCCAAGTAGAGACAACCTCAAGCCTAGGCGACTCACCTCCAGCACCCCCTCATCCGAGCGAGCCCGAGTGTCATCATGTGGAGGCCCTCCATGAACATCGTACTGTTCCTGTTGCTGACGATGGCCAGACTCTTGTTGTTGTTGTTGCCTGGGCACATACGGCCAGGGATGTCCACTTCCGTCAGCCATCTCTGCTGCCTCCAATGCAGTCCGACATAGCTCTTGCAATATCGTGTTGGGCACACACGTCCTCTCAGTACGTATGAGGGTTACTGTACTCATCTCAGATCCCTTCGTATAGTCAACTACACGATCCATCCTGATGTTAGTACACTACTACTACTGCTAATATCGGGAATGTGACCTACCTATAATAGTCCCCCAGCTTATGTATCAGCATCCTCTGATATTTTCCTAAAGGGTTCGTCAACTTCAACCTTTCCGAATCGGTTTCCGTTATCTACAATGGACACTAGTAATTCCCCATTGTTCCCTCCTTCTCCTTCCCCTACCATTCTTTTTATAGCAGGCTCCACCTCTAGGAGCAAACGCCTATGCTGAGGCTGTTTCAGTGCACTGACGATGGCCCTATCAACGGTCTCGGTTGCTGCTGAGGACTCATCGAAATGGACAATCTGCTGCTTCGAGTTCCCAGGCATCCCTCCACGCCTATTGTGCGGTGGCCCTGAGAGCCAGTGTATGGGCCACGGTCCCAATCCTTTACTACTGTGTTGTTGCATCCCCCTGGGATTGAACCCAGGACCTCCCTGTTGTGGTGGCTGTTGTTGCTGACCGCTCATAGTGGGGGGCAATACATTGCCCATGATTGATGGTACCATGCCGCTGTTGGGTCCATAGGCTCCCATCGGATATGCAGCCATCATGAAAGGACCGCCCCCAGGGGCAGGTACTGCATACACCCCACCTGGCGCTGCTGGGTACCCCCCACTACCACCCATATCAGAGCTGCCAGTGAAGCCCTGTGGGGGAGGGGGTGGGTAGTAGTGCCCTCCCATATGGGTTAGTGATGACTGCTCTTGCTGAGATGCCGGTTGTTGCTGTTGTAGGTTGACTGCATTAGGTTGACCACCGTTTTCGAACACCCCCTTAGGGGCTGACGATGCAGAAAATTGCCTTGTGAAAGGCGGCTGGGGGCCGCCGCCGCTCATTCAGATTGATAAAAAGAAAGAGGGCAATGCCCCGAAAAGTAAAGTACAACGCTGAATGGTCCCATCATAAACCCCGCTACCCCCCCAGCCCAGTCATAAACATCCACCCACAAGAGTCCCTTAGTGGCCCACGGGTCGATAGTCATACGACTTCTCAGTGACATCACCGCACCTTGTTATGAGTCATCATTTGAGCCCATATACTCGTGTGCTATAGACCTCTGTAAGTGCACGACTATAAGATGAAGCCATCTCAACTGTGGCCTCCCTTTACGATGACGATCTCCGTCCTCCACCTTCATATTCCATGTAGACACTAGAAAAACCCAAATCATTCTTTTCGATAATACACACTAGCTGGAGCGCCTCGCACTCGCGTCTATTGCTATTGATAGGCACTGATACCAACCGGCCAACCCTGAAACGGTCAGACTGAGCATGAACGAGGGGATTGTCGAAACAAAAAGCCTGTGATATCGATCACAATGGCGAGCGCGGTTGTTGGCGCAAACTCACAATGACGTCATCGTTGAACCACCATCCTGCTACTGTATATGTCTCGTGTACCTAATGCTTTCGAAATGAACTATGATGGTTGGGGATCTGCACGGTGAGCATCTCACGACAATATTTTGCTCATTATGAGTCCGCATTCAGACCCAACGCCGC
>NW_003210619.1:0-2077 GCF_000006405.1 Perkinsus marinus ATCC 50983
TTGGGGAGACGCAAGGACTCCCTCACGATCGTTTGGAGATGAAGAAGTCGTATTCTGGTCCTCGACACTCAAACGAGCTTGGATGCACGTGAAAATTCTGCCTGACGGGCCAGATCACTGCGCTCAGCGTCGATGATAGCCTGAGCCTCAGCAATGCTAGTCTCGATCTCAGAGATACGGGCCACTGGCCCGTATCTCTGAGATCAATGGCCCTGTCCCGGGGCCAGGGCGGCAGACTCGCGCTCTTGTAAGTCGTCCAGAACCTCGTTCGAACCGTCGTTGATCACATTATTAAGGTCTTCACGAACTCTGACCAGAGAGCGGCGGAGCCTCGCAAGCTCACGACGAAGCCCTTGTAGGTCAGGTTGGTGACCAGGAGATGCAACGGGAGGGAGAATTCACCCAGGTGTCGCCATAATAAGATTAACGAACTTGAGCTAAGATGGCTACGGAGTTATCCAATGAAGGATCTGGTTTTAACGGCTTAGCTACGAAAGTACGCACATCGCGCGGGGGCTCGCGTATCGATCAAAAATAAGCGGGCGCCCATGATCAGCGCACGATGTGATAAGTAGCCGAGGACAAGTCAAGAGTAGAAATTTCACTATGGATATCATCCCACTCGATACCAACATCACCGGAGGCACGAGCAGCAACAACCGTACCCCTATAATAGCGCTTCTGCGGTTGTTTACGACCGGAAATGATTACATCACTGAGACGCATACCAACTAAGCTCGGAAGAGTAGTATCACAGTTGTCTCTAGTACTATCAGTGCTTCTTGATCAGTAGCATCCGGGTCAACAACTGGATATCCGAATATCTTGGCAGACAGAGAGTTTGAGAGAATTTGTGAGCCTTTTGATTCACGCGGCTACGTCGATAGTCTTCGACTACCCTAAAAAGCTCAGCTTTCTTTGACTCTTCGGAATCCGGACAGCTGGACTTCGGTATTTAGGCCACAGGTGTGACGACGCCTTTAAAGTTGTCTCCCTTCCCTAGGCAGGTCATTCTACCCAAGGGGACCTCTTCTTTGAGGATTTCCTCGAGGAATTTCTGGTTAGTGACGGCAGATTGATAGTTGGTCAACACAAGCTCGACTTCTTTTGTTCGGCGAGGCTTTGCCTCTGGCCAACAATCAGAGGATGGTATAGGTTCGTTCTGGCCGAGAGCACAACTCTCATCAATCTGTTGTAGTAAAATCTAAGCTTCTTTTCCGAAGTCTTCTCCGCAGAGAGAGAGAGAGAGAAAAGCAGCGATGAGGGGAGGGCCGGAGTCGCGAACCAACCCGCGAGGTGGCACTGTTGGCCCCCAGTAATGAGCAGGTTGGTCCCAGCACGATATTAATAGCATCATCATATCTGTAATAGAATGTTACCTCTTCACCCACTGGGAAGTTCTGGGAAGAACGAGAAAGCTTGAGAAATGAGTCAAGTCCAACAATGGAGATGGCTGAGGTGAGGATTGCATAAAGATTTGAACTTCTAATTTAGAAGCTGTACCTTTGTTGATGGGAAGCGCAGAATCCCATGGTTTGGGGGAGTTAAGGCCTTCGCCGGAAGTGAAATTCTGGGGCTGAGTGATGACCATATCAGAGAATGCTTCCACAGTATGATTAACAAACTCAGAGACATGTAAATTAGCCAAGCTTCCTGCCGCATTATCCACACCGTCAGAGACTTTGTCATGACAAAGATGGAGGGGCGAAAGTTTCGCCGCGAAACTAGTTTTTTTTTCTGGAAGGTTCGGACTTACGAGCGGCGCTGGGCTCACTTTCATCAGTGTCATAAAAAGAGCGACCAACCTCAGTCTTCTTCAGTAGGATATGCCTGAACGGGCACCGTTCTCCTCTGTCACAGTCACCCGTCTGGTAACAGATGCAAACACCAATGTCAGAATCCTCTCCTTTGTTGTCCTTTGATGGCTCCTCGGGAGCTTTATCGTGAGCCTACTCAAACAGCTGATTGACATCTTCAAGACCACTGAACTGCGCGGGGATATACACGGAAGGATCTAGGTCACTCTGCAAAACCTTGAAAATAGTATGACCTTGTTGATAATATCCTATTAGAGACC
>NW_003211468.1:0-1025 GCF_000006405.1 Perkinsus marinus ATCC 50983
GGAGCTCAAGTTGGATAAGATGATGTTAAAGAGTCGTCCTCCCTACTATGCCGTAGCTGCCGATGTCATCAAGGTGAACAGTGATCTGATATTTATGTCCTTTTTCTGTCTGCTGACTCGGCATTGTTTGTGGATTGTGATCGAGGGGCTCGACAGTGGTAGTCTGGCGGAGGCTACATCCCGAGCTCAGAAGAGGGAAGGCGGATTTCGCCACCTGTTGGCTGATGGAGCAGTGGCAACGAGGCCATACGCGGAAGCGGTGAGATCGTTCGGAATATCGGTGATGGCAGCAGATCCACGAGCGCCATGGTCAACAGGAGTAGAGACTCATCATAGGATAGCTTTGAAGGTATCGAGGGTGCTGTTGCAGAGGCGATTCCGCATTCATGGGGATTGGACTTCCACCACCAAGCAGGACTTCGCCGATGAGGTGTGTTGGATATTGAATAGGAGGCCACTCACACAGGCGGATATCACCAGCGATGGTCGATTAGGAGTCCTCACCCCAGATCATCTCCGTTATGGATATACTCGAGAGAGCGGCAGTTGCGTCGAGCAAGGGTTTTCGTGTGACTCGCTTGGTCAGCGGCGGCTATTCTTCTTGCGATCCTTCATGTCAATATATTGGCCATCACAACGGCGTCAGATGCGAATGGAGGATCGTCGCTTTGGAAGGAAAGGTGGGGGATTCCTGGCAGGGGATGCCGTTATGATCTTCGCACCCCGTTCCAAGGATAAGCCGCAGTGGCGTTGTGGATGGGTAGTGAGACCGATCAGCGACCGACGTTATAATGTGCTGTGGACGAAGACCCATAGCGATCGAGCGATCGAGCGAATAACGACGGAATCGCACTATAACCTCCTCCCGCTGAGGATCCGCGGAATCCCTTGTGGAGATTCGATTGATTTCTCGGGTGAAGACGGCGAGTGCGGTCCGACTTTAGTGGGTGCACGCGTGCGATTTCGGTTTGTCCATATTGACGGATCGAAGGAGTACCATTGGAGCACGATTATGCATCATCGAG
>NW_003212586.1:0-1087 GCF_000006405.1 Perkinsus marinus ATCC 50983
TTTCTCATTGAGTTACCACCTCAGTTCTATTTTCTTCTATCTAGGCGATTGGCTTCTGCAGATTCCAGTTATTTTTACTCCTACAACTGAATGGTATTTGCCAACGTCTTGTGCGCTTTCCTGGTAGCAAAAGGTCATACACCGCGGATTTTACAGTGCGAAAGATGATGGAAATGCTGCGGTTTAAGATATACATAACGGTTGCGAAGGAATCAGTGGAAACATCTATCGAGAATCGCCTAGCAAGTCACTTCTTCAATGGATTATGCAAGCGAGAATATTCAGGAGAGGTACATCGAACTGCTCATCTATGTTGAGCAGTCATATTACAGTGCCCTTTGCACTGGGAAAGCAAAGGGCAAGTTTGTGTCCCACCATCGGATTATACTGGCTCATGCACCTCTTTCACCCACCCATTGAGTGTTCCCGAGAAGCAAAGACTTGCACGCGATTGCGCTATCCACTGGTACCTCACAGGACGGAAGCCCCGGTCTATAACCGTGATTCAGGCCGTGCTCGGATAGCTGCGCAAGAGATTTCTCCGGCTGTCCACAAGGATGGACTTTCTCCGTTAGCCAGGGGTGTATTGCTCCTCACAACACGCGCGGTAGCTGCCTCCGATCCATCAACTTTACCGCGATGTCCATACAAGATAAAGCATCTTGGGCGGCGATGTGTGCCGAAGAATGGTGGGTGACTTCCTCAGCTAAGGTTGCCCCTTGAGATCTCGCACCTCAGGCCTTGCTCAGAAAATTGAAATGTGCTCTCGATATGCGCGTTTTTCGCCGAATGCTTGAAATGATGATTTGAGTTCTGTTCAATGGAATTTAACGAGGATCGATATATTACGAACTGGTCAGCCAGTGATGTGGTTCTGAATGCAAACCTCTGACCAGTCATGTGCGAATTCGGTATGCAAAAAAGGCATCTTGCATAAATTAATCCGGGATGCTCTGCAAATTGCAAATTGCAGACTGCAATTTACGCAATCGATTTCATTTCTTCTTGTGTTCGTCCAAATGTTGTCGATCGCTGTGTTCTTCCCTTCTATTCGTGATGTGTGTTAGGTACATTTGAACTCCATGAA
>NW_003202437.1:0-1497 GCF_000006405.1 Perkinsus marinus ATCC 50983
AATTATGACAGGGTTACCGGTCAATCGTCTAGTTTGGTACAACTTGGGTATGTATGGTGTATTGATGACGATTCTATCACTATACAAATATCTAAGGTTTGTCAATCTACGCTGACTACACGCCGTCTGTCGTTTAAGCAGCTGTCTAAGTTGTATAATCCATTAGGTCTATATATAGAAGTGGTATCGAGACAACGACTACTACTCAGTCTTATCTCTGGTAGTACTCACTCGTGGGATTCTATGGACGTTTCGACCGAACTAGCTCAGGCAGTTCAGAGTTTTCTTCCTTCATTTCTTCCACATCAACCCCGATTATGTGACTTGCGAGAAGGGCTAGACTAATCCGGTTAGTTAGTTTTTGCGACGCCGCAGGTAGTGGATGTATATGTTGTGATGCCCGCGGTGTTGCTGATGGGCGTAGGTTGTTAGCCTATCAAGCTACACTCAATGCCAAATGGTCAGTAGCACGGTTAGAGCTATGTGCATTGGTTGCTGGTGTGAAGTTGTTAGAAGAGGTTCTGTAACAGCGAGATGTAGTATTGGATGGTCACAATACTATCTCTGGTATTTGGATTTGCACAGACTCCCAGCTAAATGCGTGGCGTGTGAATCGAGATCCGCGTTTGGATGAGAAGTACTTACCACCTTTTGAACGACTTCGTGTGGACTTTCTTAGAAGTAGCCTGTCTTCGTTAGCTTGCCAAACACTATTGCCGATTCGTCTTGCCCATGTTTTGGGGCGGGAGAATCCTGCGGCTAGCGGTATCCGGCCTTCTGTTACGACTGTGAGTGAGTTCATGAAGTTGACTGCCAGTGATATGAAGTCTATCCTTCAGAAGCTCACAGTTATCCCGGTGTTCTCAGAAACTATTCAAGATGATCAAAATCCTGATGTCATCAGGATTTTGTGGAAATGTATGTCCATGTCTATAATAGACATGGACATACATGGAATTCATCAGGCCCTGATGAATTCTCTCTTGAAGATACTCTGTCCGAAGAAGAACCATGTATGCACTTCGTTGGAGCTGTTTTCACTACTCATGAAGAAAATGAGGATATAGTGTTGGATCAGCAATTGCTCAATACTGTCAGTATACGTTCAGTGAACGTATTGCTCAAAAGTTCTTTCCCGAGGTTAATGATCTGCGACGTGAAGCTGCTACTTCCTCGGATGTGTTGGTTGGTTACGTGGTTCGTGATGATCTGCTCTACCGTGTTGGTAGCGTAGCTCTCCGTGATTCTGATAGAGGTAGCTGTGTTAGTTCTCAAATTGTTGTCCCCGAGAATCGAGTGGATGTGCAGTTCAAGGTTGTGAAATATTTCCGTGACCTACATGGTGGCCATCCAGGAGGAGCTGCTCTTACACGTTGGATATGGTGTCACTTCTACTGGAAGAGGTTAGACCGATCTTTCAATAGAGACTGTTTGGGATACCAAGCTCGGCAACAAGCAACTAATAGGAAACGGGTAATGTCGTCTAGATCGTCAGCT
>NW_003205414.1:0-1083 GCF_000006405.1 Perkinsus marinus ATCC 50983
TATGATATCTTTCAGTGCAAGCCTGAGCTCAGCGAGGCTAACACGACCAGTGTGCTCATGCTCACAGTCCTCGGAAGCCTCTCGGTACTTTACTATCTCAGCCTCCGAGAACGGCAGCAGGGGACGGACCTGAGCAACATCATAACTGTATTAAACCGCGTGGTTGAGTCGAACCTCACTGAGGCGATGTTGTTCTCTCGTCAATCGCCACACCTCCGCCTTGAACAGATCGTAACGAACAACTCTGGCGCTGTTGGTATCGGCGCACAGCTTCTCAAGGATAGCCACAAATCGAGCTCTCGAAAACGCTGGCCCGCCAGGTGGGAAGCCAAGCTTCGTGAACGCCTATCGTGAGAGACAAATTGCCTCTAGGAAAATCTCGTTTTCATGTGGACTTCCTCCGGCTCGACCATATCCTTCCTAACATCAACTGACCGGGACAGAATAGAGGGAAGGATAGACTCACAACTCTAGTCGCTGTCGGTGGGAATTCTCGTTCACCGTTGAGGCAGGGAAGAGGCCAACAGCGCTAGCTCCTATCAACCTCATCGTAGGATTGTCGCTGACTGGTGACAGTATATTCGCATATCCCAATGATGCAAAGGAGGATATATCTCCATCGGATTTTGGCGATGGACCTGAACCGCCAACTACTGGGCCGCCTCTAAATGTCGTTCCACCTCCCAAGACCGAGGCGAACAGTTTGAGGACCTCAAGTTGAGGTCCTCAACCAGCTCCTCCAGCGCCAGATGTAGTCGGTATATGACTAACCCAAGTCGTAGCGTAAGTTAGCCAATGTAAGGTATATAAAGAGCAATGGGAGACGGGGTTGGATTGAGAGGCGTCGCGTCTCCGCGTCACGTCTCACGTCACGTCACGTCTCACGTCACGGGCGTGCGCTACCGTATTCGACGTGCGCGTGTGGATCGCGAGTAGCGACATGCCTCCCCCCCAAAAAAATCAATAGTTGGTATTGGTACTGTTCGCATCATCGAATCGAAAGGTCATATTAGACGGATCGATAAAATCCGTCGCGGTACCATCTTCCCAACGGATGCGAATGAGCGAGTCGATGTCGTCCAC
>NW_003200327.1:0-1869 GCF_000006405.1 Perkinsus marinus ATCC 50983
AATCCATCGAGATCTGCTCATCGGGAACTACTTTCCCCGATCCTCGTGGACAACAAATGTGCCACACGTTGATATCCTTCGCACGCCCAACGAAACGCTCGGATTCGTCTCAGTTATAACAAGTCCGAGACGCCATTTGGCTAGTTCGGCCTCTCGAGACTTGTTTTCTTTCCCCATCCCAGACCCGCCCGGGACATTTCTCCTCTCATGCCCTATCTTTCACTTGACAATGCTCCGGCTAACCGTCAGCCAGCGATCATCAAGTCAGATATCCATATTCTAGTATCGTGCTTCCAGCCGCCACTACCATTGTGTGGAAGCTGTGGCCACCACGACCAATAGCCCATAAGGCTGCATCAGGCCAGCAGCCTCGGTTGGAAGCATGCAAGACGCTCCCAGATCATCACAGTCCTCTTTTCGTGACCGTCACGGCCAATTATGAAGATGCTTGTCGAGCCAGCCACGACAATGCATCAGCATCGGCCGCATACTTACGAGCTGTGACTGGCTCCTACAGCTGTGGTCTGGTGGACGAGATACTGACTCTTGCACAAAGTCTCCGTCATGTCCGCCGAGCGAGTTCGGCAAGCACCGAACCACAGCTCAATGGGTATACTCGTTCGACAGACGATGTTCTCGAATGGATAAGGGAGCTAGCCCTCAACCCATTCAGCCGTAACCTTCGCGGGTTCGACACCTCGTGCCGTCGACAAAACTGCTACGGTTGCGGTCTGTCCGCCTCTCTCTCACCCTTCGTCTGGACAGCCCGTGATCTCGTAGTGGATTTTGAATCTCACTATCTAGCTCAATTATGATGAACAGGGCGAGCGCGGTCACAATGACGCGGTTGCGCCGCGCCGGGGCACCAGGTTAACAAACGCGACAAGAGTGCGCTCAACATATATTTTCTTAAATTCACATACATCATTCTTGGTCAGTTACCATCACTGTCTACCTTTCGACCCCACAGATCTCGTTAACATTGTCTTATAAGTTATAACACTAACCAAAGCTTCACTATTCGGAGTAGGCCAAATACGACAGCGTCCTGCTAGCCGTGTCCCGAAAGTTTAAATGATTAGGGATTAACGCAAAGTACAAGACTTTGTGGAAGCTTATTTAACAGAGTTTCAAGTTACAAAGTTTTAAATTGATCACAGATTCATAACTTTGTACTTGATGATCATTTTCCAACATAAGTAAAACCTTACTTGAACCAATCTTCTTCATTACAATCCAAGGCCCATCCCATGAAGTTGAGAGCTTGAACCCTCGAGGTCGCCACCTGAACACAGCATCTCCTTCACAAAATTCTCGATGCTGATTGATATCACGAATAACTCGCTCAAAGGAGGCGTTCCTTTTCACAGACCAAATATCTTTATACATCTTGAACTGAAGTACCTTCTTCCTCTGTATCAAGTCAATCACATCCTTCGTTGGAGTCAAGTCCAACAATGGGAGGAAGTGAAGCTTCTGAGCATAGTCTGTTTCATCAACATCATGGAGCCGTCCTGCAGAATATCCTCGCACTAAATCCAGGGGACACAAATCAATCTCATCGTCATAAGGAAGAGTGTTATGAAGATGAACCGCAAGTGGGAGGTATTTGGCCCAAGAACCTACATCTTCACCCTTAGCAGCTAAAGCTCCTCGTACAAAGTCAGCAATAGTACCATGAACTCGTTCAAAATAACCTGAATGACCGGCATTATAAGCAGGGTTTATAACATGCACAACTTTGTAAGGCTGAGAGGCTAAGAACACCTTGAAGGATTTAGATAAGAATCCTTTCTCTCTGTCACTGACCAATACCCGTGGAACAGCTTCAGCTTCAAACACATGCTTAACTGCTGATATTAGTGTAGA
>NW_003209766.1:0-1363 GCF_000006405.1 Perkinsus marinus ATCC 50983
ATTCATCCTGGAAGATCCATTCTTGTTGTCCTGAAGACTCCCTCCAGTGCCTCCACCATCTCCGGACGGAAGCCACAGTCTGTTGCTGATCAGATAAGAGCAATCACATCTACCCACAAGGCCGATATTTGCATGCTGAAGTTCTCGCGTGATGGGAAGTATCTTGCAGTCGGCGCTGTTGATGGTAAGCGTGTTGGTTAACGCTAAGTAAGCTCTCGAGCAGGCTCAACTAGCGTTATCTCAACGATGGAATGGGAGACCATCCCATCAACTCGGCACTGGACATACCACACTTCCCGCATTATGGCCTGTGACTGGGGTGTGGGTGACACGAGGTTGGTGACAGGCGGCTTGGACAAAATGGTGAAGTTATTTTTTGAACTGTTGGTGATGGTGAGGAGGAGCTCAGGTTTGCATATTCGATATGTCCACAACTGATCTTGTGCGAAGGCTCAGCGATTGCCATAAGGATGGTGTAACGGCTCTACGATGGGTCGATGGTGACACGCTGGTAGATGGTCGCTGTGGGCACTCTGGAGATGTCTCCCGCTGCCTTAGGCGACTGGAGGTGGAGATGGATTCATTCGACTATGGAAGATATAACTTGGTTAATTCATGTCATTTCTGTGCTACTCGAATTGATAGTTGAGTTCAACTTTGACAAGTGACACGGTATTGGGGAAAGCTGTGCGGGGACATGATACTGTGCGTTAGAATGGTCTCACACAACTACTAGCACGGTGTGTCACGGTTGAAAGACGGCTTGTGATAAATAAGCGATCAGATAGAAGTCCACATATATAGAATAGAAGTGAATAGTGAATACATAGAAGTCCAGTAGATATCCCCACACACCACTCAGTAGTGCCAAGTAGAGAGCCTTGGCGTCAAGATATGACAGCAAATACTACCAATTTCATAGTACTTGCGCAGTCACGCCATTAGCTATACTTCTAGCCCCGTTGCACGCATACGTTATGAACTTCCTGCACGATGGTGCAGACTCAGCCCTCGGTAAGGTTTCACGTCGATGAGCGCTCAACAAACGAGGCGATCGGTTGGACATTCGACTGTAGGAACTTCGAGGGCCAGACTGGAACTTCTCCCGGTTACTGCTCTTAGCATTGTTCAATTGTTTTGTGAAGTTCAAGACTGTTTCAGTTTGTGTATCACTGATCTTTCCTGGTCGCTCGGTCTACGATGCTCTTCTTCCCTACCTTCATCACTGTTATGCTGAGCTACGCCTCTGCTGAGTTTTGCAGACAACTTTGTGATTTCTATCCAGCCTGTCGTTTCTCCAAGTACAGCTCCCACCAGAAGGAGAACGGTGCTTGTTTTGGTTTCTACCATAAGGACAAAGGCT
>NW_003205843.1:0-921 GCF_000006405.1 Perkinsus marinus ATCC 50983
ACTACAAGCGTGATGGTCCCGATTCTCTCACGATAACCCTTAACACCACTAAGAATGGCCTTAGACAGTTCACTATTCAGTGTAGTCATCGATACCAAGATGATTGGCTCCAGCTCCGCGAAGATGATGAGTACCAGGATATCCTCCACGAGTTCCCTGAGTCCGGCTCTTGTGCCTATCGTGGTAACCTCGAGTTCGCGATGCGATGCGATGTGAAAGCCGAACGACTCTATTGACGCAACTCTTTCGATCAATACTCATTCACTCGTTATCAAGATCGCATGCGATACCGCGGGTTAGTCAAAATGCGGTTCATTAAACACTTCAAAGCTTCATTCCAAAATGTCTTCACACACTCGGGCTGGAAGTAGCCTGAGAATCGGCCACCTCAGTCGTTGTCGCTGAGGCTTCGGTGGTGACATCAACGTTAGTGGTGGCACTGATAGTAGTGACTGGGAAGTCAGCTGTAGTCGCGAGATTAGTGGCGACGTCGTCTGTTGTAGTAGCAGCAAATGTGGTGGATGAGGCCTCTCCAGTAACATCCGGAGATGTGGTTACTTCCGAGGGAGCTGCTGTGCTGGTCATTTGTGCAACAGTGTTAGGCTCGACAGGAGCGTCGGTAGTAACATCAGCCGCATCGGCTGTAGTTACCATTCCGGTACTGTCAACAGCAACAGAAGTGGCCGTATTGGTTTCTTCGGGAGCGGCTGTTGTGCCGTCCTGGATTGTGGTGGTCTCAGTGACTTCATCGGTGGCTTCACTTGGAGTAGTGGTAACTGCAGCAGCCTCGCAAGTGCATGGCTCATTGGATGAATGGCAGGTGCTTGGTGTAGCCCAGTACTTGCAGTAGGATCCAGGAGTATCCGAGGCACAACCAGCATCACAATTACGGGGAACTTCAGTTGTCTCACCCGACCCGCA
>NW_003210043.1:0-3356 GCF_000006405.1 Perkinsus marinus ATCC 50983
CTCAGTGCAAGGGTCCTTACCCTTAGAGGCCTTCTTTTTCTGGGTGATCTCCTTTTGAATCTGATAGTATACACGATGGTCACTCCTGAACCTCTTCTGCATCTACCACGGTCAACCTGAAGATACCCTCACTACCTTGCCTAGTTCCTCACGGAGCTTGTCAAGAGCGAACATATCCTTCCGCCACTGCTGATCCAGCTCTACAGCATTGCCCACAGTATCGGAGTTCCGATACCTACGATTCAGCAATACTCCTTACCCTACGCTTCACTCAATTACCTCTTCTGCTCAGAAGCTCGGACAGCCTCCGGGTCGCCGCCCTTTTCTGCGCGAAGCTTGTTGATATCAATCGGCATGGTGAAAGGAGACTCTCAATGAGAAGAACTGAGCCGTTTACACCTTTCCATCCTTCACAGATGTGTTCACCAATTTCCAGAATCCATCACTAATTTTTATTCCAAAACGGTGAAAACCACTCTCGAAACGTAATCCGAGGGCTATAATGAGGGTTTGGAGTATAGTACATGAACCTCGACTAGCCCAGCATGGTAGCCGGTATGGCTCCACCACATTGTGTAGCTAAAGCATCGATTCTCCACAGTGATAGTCATCAATCGCTTCGCTCCGCTTGTCTCAACAACCGCGCACGCCTCTGCGTAAGATCCATTCGAACCCACCACGCGTCCCCCTCGACCTGATAGACTGGTCATTTTACGTTCCTATTATGCAAGATCATGTTAACCGCGATAGACATCTGTCCGTAATGATCGGTGATACGATATACGGCTTGCGTTGCAGGACCTTGCGATTCAAAGGAATGCCCAGCGTTTTCCCGAGAAACTTTCTCGCCTAAGTTGATGACCCCAGTTCATCCCCGACAAAACCAACTAGTAAGTAATATTCGCTGTACCATTCTCCAAAGGTTGCGCGACGCAACACGTCTCATTGGATCCTTCACGGATTTACCAGATGATGAAGTTGAGGTAACACATCTCAGATTCTGACGGGCCCGGTAGACTACTATACATACACAACACGCTAAGGGATATGAGAACTGCTGCTGTTGAGAGTATGATGAATTGATAAACCTGTCTATTCATTGCCCCGAGGGGCAAATTCAGTGCCGAACACGTCACGCAGAGTCTCCGCCCGTCGTGCCTCCTCCTCGTCCTCATCATCATACCCATCAGATGAGTCTGTATCGAATCTGGCATTCTCGCGACCATCCAGGTGCAGAACAACTCAGTTAGCTCACTCTTCCAGCGGCATCTCATACTTCCCATGCGTCCGACCATGCCCTGGACGAGGTCCATCAGCCCCACCCACAGAGCTGTAGCGAAGGCCACGGACATCTTCAACGCTCATCGGCAGGTTCCTCCCAAGTGTCTCAGGTAGGAACCGCAGAGTTAGACCCGCAGCGACTATGCACGGAATACCGAATATCTGAAAAGGACTGTCGTTGACGGCAGGTTGGGCAGCATGGGTTTTACAAAATCAGGCAGAGGTGACCAGAACCCACCAAGGGGCGGTATAAGGGGGGAAATGATACCAGCAATACGGGCCGCCAGAGACTGGATGCCCAAAGCTGAGCTACGAATGCTCGTAGGGAACAGCTCAGCACCATATCTGAGCACAGGGATATCGCGGCGAAGGCCAGCCAAGAAGACTCACATGTAGCACACTCCGAATGCGGCAGAGATGAAAAACTTGCCGATGAGGGCAATAGTGAGGGAGAGCCAATGAAGCCAGGTAAAGAAAGGGCACACCATACAGGCCACTCCTGCTGCTAGGAGATATATCACACTGATTGTGGATAAGTCATGATGACAGCAGCAATACGGCCACCTACAGAGTGAGCTTCCTTCCTGTAACGGCGTTATCAACCATGAAGTACATCACACCATAGGAGGGTATTTCAACCTGACAAGCCATGGAAGATCAATGATCATGAGCAGGGGATCATCCAGCTCTCAGACATAATGTTCCTGAAAGTCCAAAATTCGTTCCCTCCGGAAATATTTCAAGTTCGTCGATGACTCCCTGGTTATGAGGAACATACTATTGTCAACTACCAACCTCCTATTCTTACCAAGGCATTAAGGATAGAGTTCACATAAATATTCCCGCCGAGATTTCCGACATTCATCGACAGGCCGTAATACCCAAGACTCGACGCGAACCTGGAGGGAATCGAACTCACGACCCTCTGCGAGTGAGACTGCAACCTTACCACGCCACCACCATCACAGCCATAAACTCCTGTATGATATTCAGTCTGCTCCTCAGCAAGTAACCCCACAGGCCTTCGTCCACAGGCGAAGGACCGCCTCTTTCGCCTTCCTCTATCGAAAAATTCCCATCCGCGTCCGCCGTCAGCCTACCACAGGAGCTTGCCATACCACTTCTTTCACACATCATCCTTACTCATCATCCCACTTCCTCAAGAACGAGTCAAACTCAGCCAGTCTGTTGTTAACGATGGCGATCTTACGTAGACCCGCCTCAGCTTCACCGTGACGACCCTGGGCCTCGAGCCACACTGGCGATTCCAGGAAGCGGGTCAGCAGTAGGGCCGGCAGCACGCACGCCCAGCTGAGCATCCAAACCTAAGACACCCTACTATTTCCATCACCCCAATACCCGAGTAGGACCCACACTGAAAGAGAGCACCCTCCAGTGGATGCCAGGAATAGCTGCCAGGCCTGAGACCACCACTATACCTGGAAATCAAAGACGAGTATCCTACCACCAGCTCACGACCGAACAGGCGAGTACAACGAACTCCTATACAGAATGTATTCAATTTTATAATGTAATTTTTTATCATATAAAAAATTATAATAAAATAATTATAATAATTTTTATCCCCACACTAGTCTTTCCGCTTCCGCACATATCTAAGCCGTGAATCTACGACCAAGGACGATGAATGGCGCAAATTATAGAACTTCCACCAGTCATCCGATCTACCCCAAAATGACATACTCTCTGCGGTGTGGGAAAATATGCGCATGGTCAACTACATATGTTGGTTGCATTTGTGAAAAATTCCGAGGAAATTTGATTAAATTCCCATTGGATTCTGCATACTTCTACCAGAGTTTGTATGTAAACTTATATATTCAGTGAGGAAACTCCTGGACGCAGCTGAGGGAAGCGAAAATATATTTCAACACTATTCGGCTCGGGACAGGGATTCAGCCGTCGTGCTCACCGATAGCAAATATCGAGCTGGTGCCAACGCACACAAGACTCCTCCACTCTGGAGCAGTGACCTCTGCTGCCAAGACGTAGCTCGAGAGGCCAAGACCGCCAACACCGAGACCACCCCCAGCCTTGAAATTGCATATCTACAA
>NW_003210043.1:3456-11591 GCF_000006405.1 Perkinsus marinus ATCC 50983
CCCATATTAGTCATATTAGAAGCGGTAAGGTCTGCCGAACCTCCAACGACTTCAGGCAGGTGCTCCATGAGGGCAGCAAGGACCTCCCCACTGGTCACACGAGTAGCCTTGGCCTTATCACCAGGCTGGTACTTCGGGAAGAAGCTGTCCAGTTCATGTGGGAGGGCACCCTTAGCACGCCTGATCAGCTCGGCATGCTCCCTAGGAAAGGCCTTACCATACTCGGCAAAGAGAGCATCCCACTCCTTATTAGCCTGTTGACCACGAGCAAGAGCATCCTTATAAAAACTCCTCACCTCATTGGGGATCTCAAAGAACTTCTCAGGATCTAAACCAAACTTCTTCTTAACACTGGCCAGGTCCTCTTCACCCAGAGGGGCCCCATGGACCTTAGCAGTGCCCTGCTTGGCCGAGCCGTACCCTATAGTCGTATGGACCTTGATGATAGTAGGTTTATCAGTACACTTCTTAGCTTCTTCAACCTTTGCTATTATATCAGCCGCATCGCTATCCCCTTTGGCCACCTCCAAGACCTGCCAGTTCATGCCCTCAAACCTTTTACTAACATCCTCAGTGAATGCAAGGTCAGTGCTACCGTCAATAGTAATCTTATTATCGTCATAAAGCACGATGAGATGCCCAAGCCCAAGATGGCCCGCAAGGGCACAAGCCTCCGAGCTGACCCCTTCCTCAAGGCAACCGTCACCACAAATAACAAAAGTGTAGTTGTTGAAGAGATCATATCCATCTCGGTTGTAGGTAGCCGCAAGATGGGCCCCAGCAATAGCAAGGCCAACAGCATTAGAGATGCCCTGCCCAAGAGGGCCAGTACTAACCTCCACACCTTCCAACAGGTCACGCTCGGGGTGCCCAGCCGTCCTCGAGCCCAACTGACGGAAATTCTTAAGGTCTTCAAGACCAACATCCTTGTAACCAGCGAGATGCATAAGCACATACTGCAGGGCACAGGCATGACCGTTGGACAAAACAAATCGATCTCTGTTCCACCAGTGAGGGTTAGCAGCGTTATACCTCATAACGTGAGTATAAAGGGCGTGGCCCATCGGCGCACATCCCATTGGGGCACCTGGATGGCCCGACTTGGCCCTTTGGACCATATCGGCTGCTATTGTTCTGAAACCAACACCATACCACACCCTGAGCAAATCATCAGCCCACCTTATAGTGTCAATAGCCAGCTGGTCATCTACTTGCCCGGACATGACCTTAACCCTCTTGTTCGCCGGTTCTGTCGAGATCACCATGAGAGCAACTGGCACTTACGACTATGCAAAGTCTCCCACCCCCCAACAATAAGACCCGACCAACTGTTCACTAGAAACACCATCAGAGTGCATCTTACACGCTGGTATTCGAAACAATCAGGAATCGGGATGACGAGCTCCATCGTCTTTCCGTGCCTGCTTAGACCCCAGTAACAACCCCTGCTCTTCCTCACGTAAGGGCACCTAGGAGGCGAGGATGACCACAAGCAGGGGAGACAAAACTGTCCATTGTAGCAACGATGTCAACCAGGGGCGGCTCGTCCATAGCGTTGTGCTCAGCCAGACCCAGTACCAAACACTCTCTACCCGACTAAGGCCACGGTAAGCATCAGCTTAGCGACCTGATGGGCTTCTCAACCAAGACTTCCAGCACCATGACCTGACACACAGAGGAGTGGCCACATCACCATAGTAGGGCAACTCACACCATAGCTCAGCACAGTACCCATTACCAACCTAGGCAGCAGGCTCAGTGGGAGTAGCATACTAAGGCGTCAAATACTATACTCACATCACATTGCTCTCCACCAGACAAGTACACAACAAGGATACCTCCACTACTACTGATGATGGTGATGATACAAGTCAAACGTCGGCCACATCTCGAAGCCATAAGGCCCATCATTGAGTAGCCCATCACCTATGCTCTCTACCAAATCATAGTCTCCATCCTCCCTCAACCATTTGGCCAGCCCATTGTCCTCCCGACGAACAGCGCCACCCCACACCACCAACCAGTCATAGCCCTTAGTCTTGCTCTCTACATAAGCCTGAGGATCCGCGAAGAAGGCATCACGCTCATTCAACCCAGGTTCAATCCCGGCAGCCAGCTCTTTTAATGGCGGCGAACAGTCGAGTATATCCATCGCCACTATTCCAGTACCATGTACATGCGTTGTGAACGGCGTCGCGTGGCAAGGCGTTAAGAACCTTACACTATCCCCTGGGGTGGCCTCTCTAGAGAGCGACGCCATGACCCTATCAGGACCATACTGATGCCATCTCATCGCGACAAGTGCCACTAACAAATGCGGCCATACTTTCCACACTACACCTCGCATACCACCCCTGATGGGCCCAACCGCCGGGGCTACCACTAGACACAGTACTGGTACCATCGGCATGATAAACCGTAGCTCCTTATGAGTAGCCAAGGAGAGTACGAGGAGTGAGACCAAGCAGGAGATGAGCAAGGACAGAGTGAAGTGCTTATTCCCACTAGGGAGGTGGTAAGTACCCTTCCATAGCGACTGTAAGAGAGGCACTATATGGTTCAGTAGCAGCAATGGGATGCCAAAGATGAAGTACCTGAGGAGAAATGCTCAGTAGGAAGTTGACGGGGAGTTGACCTTACCACAGCCAAGAGTGGTCGTCACCATACAGCTTCCCAAAGTCGTTGATGAAATTGAATTCGGCAAAGTTTAACCATGTGAATGCTCCTCGTATGCTGCCACCATAGAGCAATATACTGTCGAGGTAACCAATGACGACCATAGTCCCAAGGCCAACGACTACACACACAGGCAGCAGCCACCACTGCCTAGTGTGGGACAGTACATACAAGCAGTTGTATGCTAAGAGAGGTGCTAAGGAGGTAGCACTAGTAGGGCGTATAAGCACTGATGCTGCTGATAGTACCGTGGAGACGAGGAGGTAATAACACCTCCTAGGCCGCATGGTCCACCGAAGAAGGGCGTACACTATAATACAGTAGAGGGCTGTCTCAACGCTGTTGGCAAAGGTCCTCGTGACCATCGACAATATGAACCAGTTACTCAACCACAGGGCCACAGCCGTCCGAGCTAGGGCCGGTTCTAGTAGCACTGAGGAGACCCGAGTAAATCCAAGGTCAGCTAATGCTACTAAGGGGGCCTGAACGAATACCCTAGGGCCATAGGCTATCATCCAGCGAGTGTCCAGTCCCATGACCTTCAACAGGCCATAGTAAGGCACGTACAAGAGCGGCATCAAAGAGGATCTTAAGGCCACCTCAGGCTGCCATTCCCAAGTAAGATAACCCTTGCCAAAGACGAGGTAATGGGAAACCTCTATGGACTGCCAATACTCATCAGCACTGCCGTAAGTGCTTATCAACAGCGCGTTGACCATGCGGTACAGCAAGAACCATACGTACGCAGGCACAACACGACAAAGCCGATCCACACTAGTATACGACATTATAAATTCACATTAATATCGACATATACGATGTCTAACAAAATTAACTATCGATTAGAATGGCGTGCGCGGTTGACATTTTCTGTATCTGGTTCGAGTATAGGAGACCGTAGGAGATAGAGTGGAACTGCTGTAGCCTTGATAGGGAGGAGCATTTGTGGACGTTGAGGAGGCGGTATGCAGCAGTCGAGTAGTCTGCGTAGCTTCGAGAACGACTGGAGAGGAAGAAATGTCAAATTACCAAGGTTAGGGACAGACTGAGAAAGACGATGCGGTTTGGTGAGCCCATCGCCCGTGAAGATCTGCCTGTTTGACCGCGCGCCACGAAATTACCCAATTTGCTTACGGCTGATATGTGTCGTGTTTGAGTATTTTGGGATTGATCAGGTTTTACGGTTGGGGTATTTTACCATTATTCTCGCCGCACTTGCATAGCTCGGGTTTTGTATTACTCGAAGGCTGATGTCCTCGCCCTTTGCCCGGAGGTAACCTCATTGACGCCTTCCCAAGGGGCCTACAGGTTGTCTGCTTCCATCCTAGTGGGGTTAGTTCGTTTGGAGTTTATTATTAGCATCATCGCCGTAATCATCAGATGCCCACGTGCGACAGACCCAACAAGAGAGTAGTACTATGGGTGTGTCAATGGCCCAGCGGTGTTAAGGGCACAAGCAGCAACAATAGTAGTCCAAGGCTTCCCCTATTCCAGCTATGATTGCCTCATGTTGGGTCGCCACTCATCATGCCTCTAGTCTCTAGTAGAGCCTGAGCTGCGTTGGGGTAGGAGGGCCCGTATTGCTGTGAAGTTGATTTTAGTTCTGTACGTAAGCATTAGCTCACTACTCCTCACATGTGCCAACTTCGAACTACGGGAAATTATGAAGATGAAGAGCGAGTGGTAGAAGATGATGCTGAGCGGTTGATGGAATCACCATGGGCTGTTGCTGATGCCCCTTCGAGTAGCTCGCCTCTGGTCCAGATGCCCAGGCCTGAGGCTGAAGGTAGGCCCTCAAGGGTCCACCATCACCACTCATCAACGGGTCATACTGGTGCCCCGAGTTCGCCCTCAACAGCTGAGGTTGTGGCGGCATGTGCTGCTGCAGCGGCTGAGGAGGGCCTCAACGGTCATAAGGTCTGCGCTAAGGACGTGTTGGCCTACTTCAGACGTTATGACCTCGAGAACTTCCTCACTATGATGCTCATCGAGCTAGGCATCCATACACCCCGGGATCCGGCTCGGTTCATGTGTGAGTACATTAGAACTAACCTCACTACGAGGCGCGCAGGGGACTGTGATGAGGATGGTGATGATGATGAGGTTTATATTTACTTCCCGAAGGGCCGGAGGGCAAGCCGACGTCGTAGTATTCAAGCTGGCGAGATTATGCGTCACGATGATGCTTATGAGGAGGAAAGGGGACAAGACCTTGTCCCACCCTCCCCACAGTTGAGCGTGTCCAGGCAAGTGTCCCATCGTTGGAGCCACGACCTCACCAGTACGGCCATAAGGAGCATCATATTGCGGCGAGTATCGAGACAGTTGGAGAAGGAGAACCCGAGTGTGTATGCTTTCGTCCAGCAGTGGATGAGGGATGGTATGGGGGGTGGTAGGGACAGCACAAGCACTGGGAGGGGCTCGGTCAGCTCCTCCTCAAGAAGGGCTAGTGACTCTGTGGCCTACGATGAGGCTAGATTTACTTCTAGAATATTGGAGCAGCTTCCCAAGATGGACACTCTGCAGCTACCGGACTTGCTCAGTTGGGAGACCAAGCTCTTCAGTTTGGACCATTCGGAGTTGGTCAGGCGCGCCTACAGTGTGTTCGAGAGGTGGAATTTTGTGGGAGAGGGTAAAATGGTGGAGCCATCGAGGTTGTGGGGGTTCATTAATCTCATCGCCAACGATTATCATTCGGACAACCCTTACCATAATTTCTACCACGCCTACCAGGTCATGAGCTGCGTGGGCTATGTTATGTACAGGGCTGGATGCTCAGTACGTCCGGGGCCTGCTGGGGCGAGTGACGTTATCTGTACGCCTCTAGAGGAGTTTAGTCTTCTCATAGGAGCACTGTGTCATGATGTGAACCACCCAGGCTTCAACAATGATTACTTCATCAAAGGGAGGAGGCACTTGGCTGTGCGCTACAACGACACTGCTGTGTTGGAGAACATGCACGCTGCTAGGACGTTCGAGCTCCTTCTGGGTGGTGCTGTTGACTTTACTTCGACGTGGCCAGCCGCAGATGAGCCTGGCGAGCCTAGTGACTATGAGGTTTTTCGTCAGACTGTTATCTCGGTTATACTGGCCACCGACATGAAAGTTCACTTTGACATTACTATCAAACTGCAGGAGTTGCTCTTAGACTGCAAGGAGGGCTCCAAAACGGCAGGGGCGACTCGTGTCCGAGCACCAGGAGAGTGGATAGACGGGGCCTTGGCTGAAACTAGGCCCACACTGCTCCAGGGTATTGTGCATGCTGCTGACATATCGAACCCTCTTATGCCCTATGATGAGTACTATGAGTGGAGCTATCGTGTGGTGTCTGAGTATTATCATCAAGCAGAGGCTGAAAGGATGGAGGGCCTCCCCTTTGCGCCCTTTATGGCTCATCGTCCTGATGATACTTTGGAGCTAGCTAAGTTGCACGTGGGCTTCATAAGCTTCGTCGTGAGTCCGTTGTGGAACACGTTGGACGGCCTCTTGGTTGGTCTCCATGACAGAGTTGAAGTGATGGATGAGAATTTCCAGCACATGAAGGAAGTCGAGGAACGCGAGCAAAGACAACGGACCTCGTCTGTCAGTGTTGCCCAGCTCGCTACTCCTAGAGCCCTTCAACAACAGCATGTTGCTGATGCTAACTGATGGTCGTCCTATCGTCCATAGTCACGTCCCTTTATATCGGCATAGCTCACTATTTAGTATTGGGTACATATCTCTAATGAGCCCTGTCTATGATCTCCCTTTGTGGAGCTTCACACTTATTCCTTCATCTGTCCAGTCAACGTCAATCTCTCTCTTCCGTCGAGTTCGCCGAGTCTTACAACATCATCATAAGCAATAGTGTTAGAGCTATGGATGCCGAATGATCAGTTCACTTACCGTCAAGGAGGTCATCATCATCATCAACGTATTGTCTACTAGGACTATCATCATCATCAGTATTGGGCCCATGAGGTCTATGGTCATTCTTCGCTTGCTTGTATCGGTTCTCCATTGCTCCACACAAGGCCGTTCCATCATTATCGCCGCCACCTGCTGTTGCTAATATCCTTGTTGTTACTATTCTCGGTGCCATCCGTGTCCCATGGGATGGCTCTCTACAAACACACCATATAAGGCGACATCATCCTTCTTAGACGAGTTATACCATAACGTCGTGTCACCACTGGTGTCACCGACAGCTTGCTTGATTGTTATTAGTCATAAAGTGGCTTAACCTTCCCTGTGGCATGTAGTCTATACAAGCTACTGACGAATGTACTTCGCTTTATGGCTCAACGTAATGAGTTGTATTCTTGTCTAGTCTAGCAGTAGAAATAAGCATAGTATTATCATAACCTCGCTTGTCATACTCGTCGTGACCGCCATTCTGTGGTCGTCATCAGTTGTGCCCTTGTTTCTGCTCAGTGTGATTCAACCTATCTATTAGAGGTGGCTGACCCTATCAGAGCGGTAACCTATGTAGGCACCATGTGCTGCTGTTGTTGACTCTGATGATAGTATCGTCGGTAGCAAACAGCAGAAGAAGCGTTGTCACTATTCTCTCGCTTGCCTGAGTCCTACTACTTCCTCTTCTCACTCTTATTATCATTGCTTGTCTCTGTAGTGATACTGTGCTTCTGTTGCTCATGCCTGCTGCTGTTATCGTCATTATAGCCACTGTCGGCCTAGGGTGTAGTCGGTGTTCCTGATTATTACTTCCCGCGATGTACGAGATCCAATAAGATGGCACAAGCATGTTGTGTTATACTAGTCGAAGGAAGGGTCCTCGCTAGCTGTTGGTCCCCATACAATGGTCAATGGGACCATCAGCTTTGGTCGTGGTAATGGGCCAGGTGAGTGTTGTAGGCTCTGTAGGGATATCGGAAGTGGAGTTGTATGACGTATTACTGTTTTTTCTCATCCGCTTGCATGGTATTGTGGTTCCAGGGAGGGAGGATCGATTTGGTCCAAAGGCTGGGAGTCCAATTGTTCGACCGTGTGGTGTCCGTCCACCCGCCCCTACTACTACTGCGCCCTCGACCCTGATTTGGATTTGATTCTCATGGATTTGGTTGTGATGGCTTCCTCGTCACTGTTAGAGGGCCCCCGTCTTTATTATGACTCGAGGCTGCTTTGCTCTGAGGGTCACTATCGAGGGTGAGATATTCATTTTCAATCAGATGCATTATATCCATTGCCATCGTTTGATTCGAATTCCTCCGAACCCGAAGGAGAGGGTTCTGAGTCTGAGCAGGAGGGCACTTCCCCTGTCAGCAAGAGGGCTTGTCCTTTATCCTCCTCGGCAGCAGCAGCAACAGCAACAGTACAATATTCGGTGTACGGTCCGATGTTGGGGATCCTCGGGTATGCGGCTGCTAGGGGCGAGGGGGGTCAGGAGAAGAGATTCTGTGGCGCGTGACGTTGACGTGAACGTCCACACGGAGTAACTCGTTAACCCAACATTGGCCCTA
>NW_003210043.1:11691-19791 GCF_000006405.1 Perkinsus marinus ATCC 50983
AGAGGGCTTGTCCTTTATCCTCCTCGGCAGCAGCAGCAACAGCAACAGTACAATATTCGGTGTACGGTCCGATGTTGGGGATCCTCGGGTATGCGGCTGCTAGGGGCGAGGGGGGTCAGGAGGAAGAGATTCTGTGGCGCGTGACGGTTGACGTGAAGGTCCACACGGAGTAACTCGTTAACCCAACATTGGCCCTATAGCTTAAGAAGCTTTCCTTGAGGAAGGAGCGTAAGATCCTCGAGGAAGGAGTGCTATGGAGTTGCTTCTTATGGCACCCAGGAATCACCACTACAGATCCTGTGGGAAGAAGCCTGAGGAATGTTAGCCTGGTCGGCCTCTGGTCTAAGCCTTGGCTTACGAGGTGGGAGCAGAGAAGATCGGCCACCAGGGATCGATCCTGGGATCTTATGACTGTCAGTATGACACATTAACTGCAATAGCAATCTACCGGAATTAGACCTGCGCTTCCCAAGGATCGGTCTCGCCAACATGACGTATTAAGCGCCGCACCAGTTCACTAAACCCTGCGAGTTCTTGAATCATCCGCACTCGTTCAACCCGACATGCTGAGCTGTTCATAAGTATTCACCGTAACCCTCTGATTATCAGAGTCTGATATGCCCTCTTGTCTGCCCTTAACGCTACGACGAATAACGCGTCTTCTGGCATGCCTCTTCGTCAGAAGTACGACTCAACGCAGCCCAAACGTGGGGCAGCAAATGTAGTCCGTCGAGAGGAGAACTACAGTGACCAAGATCGTTCTGCTATTACTAGTGAACTCGACAGTACGTTAGTCCGAAGGTCGACTAAGTACAGTACACCAAAGCTCGTAAGCAAGGTAATTCCGTGAGGAACCACAAGCAATGCCGTAAGGAACCACAAAGCGTGACGCCCACTTGGTGGTGTGACGCACCAATCGATTACGCTACAGGGCGAACGAGATTAGAACTGCATCCTAAGTCTAAGGGAATGTCAAGCGATCAAGTCAGCAAGTTACAAGGTCTACATAAAGAACTTGCGTGCTGTTGTGCGTTTGCGTGCCGTCCCGCGTGCAACTGTGATCGCCAATGTGGTGGAGGATCGACGGCAATGTTGGCATCTTTCTCACCCATCGCATCGACCCTCTCGAGCCTCTTAGGGACGGCTATCCTTGGGTGGAGGAATGATTAGTACTATCCTGCAGTCCAACTGCTCAGTGTCTTTTGTGTGGTATTGCATACGTTGACTTTTCGAGATGACTGTGAATCACAGTCTGTGATACTCCCTGTTGGCTTCCATACCCTTCGCGTTCTCGGTGTCATACGGGTCCCCGACAGCAATGTGCAACCGCCAGAGATAGCTTCAAGTGATTTGACGACCCAGGTGGCGGGGAAGTTCATGAGTTTGCTCAGGAAGTGGTAGAGGTGTCGTTGCATACGGGAGATGTTCAGAAAATTAAAGCCATGAGTGTCATTGTTATCGCGTTGGCTTTAGAGTGGCTCGTCAATATAGCGGTAATAGTTATCATCAGTATTCTTGTTGCTTCTGCAACCAAATGAAAAGCTCCTGTATTAATCCCATCAAGCAACATGCAGTGTTCGTTGGGAAATACTTACAACTTTTACATCTGTCAAGATATGTGCTCATACCTATGTGGTTGGTCCTGTTCGGCTTGGGCGTTGTCGGTGTTACTCATATGTTCGACCACATGACCAGCGCCCTCGATTCTCCAGCTGGCTCGCCGTCATACGCCGCCACTCAGAGGACTTCGGCCCTCTTCCCGCAACAACAATTTGGTTCTCCCGAGGTCCTTTTAGTATCGCTTGATGGAGGTAGCCCAGGTGACCTTTTCACTAACGGTCTGTTGCATAATCTCACCGAGACCGTGCGCCATGCCTTCCCAGCCAACATGAAGGTTCAAATTGACGACTATTTGCAAGCTCAGCAGTCGGGGGAGCCTACAATCCTGTATCTCTCGGCTGACAACAGAACAACGATCTTCACGGTTGCTTTTGACATTGGTTTGGTCAGTGTCGCACCTCTTGAGGAAGCTGTAGCCGACGCTGTACGTGGGAGCTATGGCCACCTTGGCCTCTTTGTTGGTTGGGCGGGTATAGGGGCTTTGGGCGATGAGTCGGCGAAAGTCACAGAGCTCGAACTGGGTATAACACACGCTGTTGTGTTGCCTCTCGCCTTCCTCCTTTTAGCATACTCCTTGAGATCATGGCGGCTATTACTTCTACCATTGATATGTTTGCTTCTGTCGATTGCCATCTGTGGAGCTTGCCTGTATTTATTATCACTGTTAATGCCCGTCAACACAGGTGCTCCGATAATGATGTTCTTTCTCCTCATGGCCTTGTGTGTCGACTATTCTCTCATCCTCCTAACGAGGTTTAGAGAGGAGGTCACAGGAGTGCATCAAAGGTCGCCCTACGATGCATGCAAGGAGATGCTCGAACACAGTGGCCATGTGGTCTTCAGCTCAGGCAGCATTCTGTTCGTATGTTTTGTCTGGCTTATGATCATACCCATAGCCCTATTTAGAAGTATCGGTCTAGCCCTTCTGATATCAGCTCTCTGTGCAGTGTCAGTTAACCTCTCAGTGACCCCAACACTGATCGTGACCTTTCCAAAGTTCTTTGGTCACTTTGGTGGCAAGAGCTGTTGTCGTTGTTGGTCGTGGTGTCGTTGTCGTCGTCGTGATGATCGCTCCGAGGGTCAGTCCCCTCGCGGTCGTCGTCGTCGAAGTGGCCCTGGTTTCTGGTATAAGTGGGGTAAGCTTATGACATCCCGTTGGGCCGCAGTTGCATCTATCATTCTGTTGGTTACCCTGATAGCGGTATTTGGGTGGGCGTGCTCTTCCCTCACGATCACATCCAATATCTCTACGGCTAGTCCAAGGGACTCTCGTGTTGGGAAGACTTCGGAAAGGATCTCGATGGCATTCACACCAGGAATGAGCGGTCCGTTCAACATGGTCTTTGAGGCCCCTGGTGGTGACATATTCACGGAGAAGTTCTGGACGGCGGGGTTGAACCTGTGCCGGACGATCGACCAGAAGTTAATGAAGCAGCACCCTAAGGGATCTCTATTGGGCTCGATGTATTTGAAAGAACCGGGAATGCCCGCAACAGAGATTGACTTCAACCTTGCTAAACTTCTGGTCTCGCCCTCATGTACTGATCCCCGCTGTAAGCAGTACCAAGAAGGCTTGAAGAAGTCTATGAGCCCTGGTCGGAACGCGTTGAAAGTCACCCTCATAGTCGACGATGCTCCAACTTCACTACAAGCGTCCAGCTTCACTGAGAGTCTCCGCGATGTTATTGATACTGTTGTCAAAGAGAGCGATGGGGAGCTCATAGTCTGGCTCACAGGCATATCAGTTTCATCACATGATTCAATGTCTGCTGTAGTGGAAAGTCTGCCAGCGTTCGCAGCTGCCACGATCGCTGTTTGTCTCGTCTTGGTTGGTATTGTCTATCGTTCGCTACTCATTGCAGTCCGTGGAGTAATCACCATCGCTGTCACTTTGGTCTTCTCATTCGGCTTTGCGGCAGGGGTGTACTTAAATGGTTGGTTACAGTTCCTTCATTGGCCCGCAGTGGCATCAGAGTCGTCAACAGATGGTCTCTCATGGATTGCCCTTCCTTTGGCCTTCTCTGTCGTCCTTGGGCTCAGTCTGGACTATGACGTCTTCCTATTGGGTAGAATAGTCGAAGAACACGACCGTGGTGCATCGGACAAGACTTCTGTCATCATCGGTGTGTGGAAAGCTGGTAAAGTGGTTGCACTAGCCGGCTGTATCATGACTATAACTTTTTGTGGTCTTCTCTTCTCATCAACTCCTATGGTCAATCAGACCGGCTTCATATTGGTAACAGCCATTATTCTGGATGCTTTCTTCATGCAGGGTGTTGTGACACCATCACTTGTATCATTTTTTGGTAAAGCCAATTGGTGGCCACGAGGCTGCCCGCCGATTCACACCCCAGAAGACGATGTCCTGGCTTGCAGAGAGGACATAGATAGTGCTCAGATCCAATCTGATCCTCAAAATCTCGAAACGCCTAACGTTAAACTATAGGGCAATGATAGGCATTGGTTTATCATCCTTTACGATTTTTATTCGTTATCATAACTAGACTGCTTTTCATTGCCACTGTTAGCTTTTGTGTTGTGCTGCACACTGGATTGACCATGAGCTCAGTTAACGACAACCCTACCACTCCCGTCCAGCATCAGCATCATCAGCATCATCAGCATCATCAGCATCGTTAGCATCGTCGCTGCCAGTTAGCGGCAATAAATCTCCATTTCTCGTGACCTACATGTACTTCTCAAAGCAGCTTTCTAGCGGCTGGGAACATCGTTACGGCTCATTAGTGACGGTCTCAATGAGGGACCCTTGTTCGAGAATACCCTCAGTGGTCAGTGCTTGCTGGACTCTGAGCTAGGCTGGCCCCGCCTGGGTCCTCGAGGTCCCGGAGGGGCGACTGACTCGATCACCAGATGTTGTTCATTCGCGGGAGTCGGTCTGTTCTATTCAAGTCGCCTGTAATCGTTGCACGGTCATGGATACTATAGGTGAGATACTGTGTGATGAGCCCTATATCACGCCTGTGAGGAGTGAGGACGTTCAGCCATGATAAAGAGCAAATCGAGACTCACCTCGAGAGCATCCTCGTTATTGGATATTAACCTACTCGGACGCGATTACCAGCGACTTCGCTGGCAGCCCGACATTTCCTTTGTGCTCGCCTCGAGTATGTTCACTGCCGATCGAGAGTCCACAACACCTTTCCGACCATGGGTTCTATCCTCTGCTAACAAGGTCGAGTATCCGGTTATCAATCTTTACAGGTCTCAATATGTCGAATCCACGGAGGTCTTATACTATATCATCATTGAGTTTGTATTACGTCTCGCCACCTCCAGATTGATCAGTCTACTTCCATCCAGTTGGTTGCAATTTATTGTACGCAGTGCATTTCCTGCTTGGCCGTCGCTCAAGCACACTGTCGTAGCTTCAGCTCATTAACTGCGGTGATCTTATTCCTGTTGTTTACTTCCTTCTGAAAGTTGCCTCTGAATCGCCACATTCTGAAGTTCTTCCCATAGCACACTGCTGATTTTTCATAGAATTTTTTCCTCTATACCGTGCGTCGAGTTGTTCAGTGGAGCTGGGCGTCTGACACTAGGCCTTACGATGCGCTCGTCCGCTCGTTCATCACACGTAAGAGCAGAGGAAGATGAGCATGTAGCGGCTCTGAACGCCTGGGAGAAGGCTCTCAAGGATGCTACTTCTGAGGCTGCCTCGACAACAGTACTCAAATACCCAATACCTCAAATCTCAACTTAGTGTTTGGTAGGTCCATCGGAATCAGGTGGAAGCCCTGCAAACTGAAAACGTAAGTCAGCATAAGCTGTGCTCGGTATGTGAGCGCTGCCTCCTTCAGCTCAGCTTGCGGCAGTATTTACAGAGTGTGCAAAGGGAGGCTGATCGGCTGAGGGACTCAGGTCGTCGTGAACCCTCGTCATCATCCAGCGACCCTTCCAGTTGTGTCATCACTCAGTTACCGACTTGACGGAAGAGATCGAGGCCATGCGGCAAGTGCTAGCCACCAAGGATAAGGTATACTTTCGACACTCTTGACTTGGGCTGCAGTGGCATCGGCAGATTCACGTTGATCGTGTTGACAATCTATTGCAAGAAGTGGCCGCCCTGCGAGCCGACAATCAGCGAATGGCTGTACTCTCTGCAGATGCGGAGGCCGTGAGGGTCGAAAATGAAGAGATAAAACGACGCAATACCGATCTTGAGCAAGAGATGAACAGATTACGAAGTGATGGCAGTGTTGGAAGAACATGTGTTTGCTTTCCTCAACTGAGCTCAGGAGTTTCCTCACTAAAAATCACCAATCCGGATAGAAGTGAACAGAAACCAACAAGAATTTCTCAAAATTTCCTCAGAACTTCCATACCGTCACCAACACATGCATATTTTCCCACACTGAACGGTAGTAGCGTCATCGGCCTGCCTATTGGCATGTTCATAGGCTCCAACACCGCCCTCTCATCTCAATTGATGCAAGTGATGACCGAAGGCGGCCCGGAGGGAAGTTTTGCTGGTCGGCCGCTGCACGACGAGGAGGAGGAAGAGCTTTCATTGGCCGAAGGTTCCGATGATCCTAAAGTACCCTGGGCCGATACTTGATGGTTTCGCACACGCCCCTCAGGTTATTCTCGAGATCTTCAATCGTCAGCGTGCCCGAGCTCAGAGTCGAGAGACTGAGCTCATTGAACAAATAGAACGTTTGACGGAGCGTATTGGGGCGTTATCGACCGGGCCCTCATCAGCTATAGGGAGGGAACCCCCACCACCTCAACCACAGCCGTCGTCGTCGTCATCATCAACATCAGAGAGCCAGGTAGCATCGCTCGTGGTATTGCCAATCACTGCTTACGTCCTCTCAGACTGGCACTGCTGCGAGCATCGGATCTCAGTTGAAAAGTCGTGTTCAAAACATAAGCACACAATCCGGTATCGCTGAATTCGCGGGAAGATTTTTTGGCTGAGTGTCCGATGCATTGCGTTGTTCAAGTGACTTCGAACGCAATGGGGGTTGTGCGCATGATAATAATTATAACATTACATGTGCTGCTCTGGCAAATACTGGCAAGTACCCAATAACACCTGAATTGACCATATTCGACAGAAAATATAAACGATGAGCTTCTCAGCGCTGATTGCTAGATTAGCCAGCGTACGTCTCGTCTTCTGTCAGTGCGCCGTCTATTGAGGGCATAACGTTGACGTGCTCCCACGCGTCCTCATCTTATCATGACCAGTCCGATGGAAGGTCTTGGATGCCTCAACATTGTTGAGTCGACGATTTCACGGTCTGTGATGATACCTCGTCCCGATAGACCCGGGCCTGACAACAGTGCCCTTCTTGTGACCATATTTGCCCTGAAAAATGGCCTCATTGAGTGTCTAAAAGCCGAATCGTCTTCATCAAATATATGACTACTGGTGGTCACGTTAATGATGATGATGTTATTGACCAGAGGCTACGTACAGCAGTGATCTCATAATAGCTCCTCGAGTACCCCGCCCGAACCTCATAATGACAGCAATAGGAGTCCTGCCCACCGACTGGATGCTAACCCAGCCTCCTATGATGTTATAAAGCCGTCACCCGTCACGTCAACTACTTGTTCCTCGTGGGAACTCCTATAGAGAAGATCGCCTTATACAGTTGGTTGAACGTGCGCGTCGTGAATCATTTTCATTACATCACATTGTCACGGATTCCATGATGAGAATTCTACAAGGAAATGTCATGGCCGCCGATTCCCGACGCCGTAGGATAACGGACTTGTACATCGTCATCGAATAGCGATGCTTCCCATTCACGTACTCCAAGGGTATCAGGATAGTTCAGGCGACTCGTTTTCTCAATTCCAATAAGGTATGTATTCCCGAACGGTTGGCTGCCGTCACTTTTTATTTCATGTAGTCTCGACTCCCTTCCCTAGTGTCTCGGACAATTGAATTGACTTGAATTACTCTTGTGTTGAACTCAAGAGCTCAGTAAGCCAGTACAATGGATGATGGTACTGCCGTCGTTATGGCTATTATTACTATTATCACCAGATATCGTGCGAGAATGTGAGAATAGTATGCAATAATGATGATGAAGACGAACGCTGCCGCTGACTACAGCTATCATCACTACAACAACCCACTAATACCATCATAATGTCAACCACCAGTCGACGTCGTTTACACAAGTATAAAACAGGAGATAGGTAATCCAGTGAGCGCGTTAGGACTAGGATCGTCGCGCGCCACAAAAGTTGCCAGCGCCTCCGGTAGAATGTTGGAAGCTTTGTGTCCGCCCAAACGATCGATTACATGATCAAATGATAAGATCAACACAGACTTGACGATGGTGATGATGATGACGGCATGATAATGAAAGGTACAGATGATTGCTAGAGAATATGGAAAGTGAGGAACAATAGCCGGGAGGTATGTCCATGATAACGATGATGATGATACTAGCCTGCCGCATAGCATATGATAGAAGCATCCAGGACAGTTTAATGATGATG
>NW_003210043.1:19891-20912 GCF_000006405.1 Perkinsus marinus ATCC 50983
CTGGAAGCTGCACATGAGGGTCTCGTCAACACTCATCATTGCGCCAGCATTATCGAATTCACCACAGTAATTAGGAGCAGAAAACAGCGTTACCAACTGCCTCTTGGCGAAGAACTCATAACCATCTTCCACAACCTACACCATAATACGACCATCATCCTACTACCCCAGCCATATTCTACGTGATGTGCCCGACAGATGAGATCCAAGTCGTGTTTCCTCAGACAAGCTTGTACAATATCCGCGCCGAAGGTGAACGACACTCCTCTGAGTAGAAGCTCAATCACCAGCCACCAGCGGTCTGTGCCCACTACCGATCGTTCTCGCCCCATCCACTTATGTCTTGTTCTGGATCCGACCACAGCAAATCACACAGCAAGCCTAATGATACTCATCATCATCACATCAACGTCACCAACAGCATTACCGGTGTCAGGAACATCTGTTGGGCGCAGTATCCGTTTGATCTGATCCATGGAGTTGAGCTCGGGCGAGAGACCCCCTGACAACAGTTGGGATGTTGATAACGGTATAAGATAAAAAAACTATAATCTATAACGGTAAAATATAATGAGTATAACCCGTTTTACGTGAAGTGGCGTAGTACCCTGTGAAAGACGCGATACTGGCGATATGCAGTAGTCGTGAAATAGATTTTTCACTAGTGTTTTTCATATCACTAGGGTGGTGAACTCCAATGAATATAATAACGGTACAATATAATGATAAAATAATTGTCAAATGGTGAGCATCAGCGAGCGACTTCGAACTATACCACAACTACTTCCACAATATTCGCCGATTAAAAGCACAAAAGCAACGCGATATTCCATATCCGCCCAGACCGACCATAAGCATACACGAGATGCGATCCCCATTATCGTAGACTCAAGGGCCAGCCTACGGCGTCTCCTAGTATTACCATGCATGCAGAATATTTTCTCGTCTACTATGGCAGCTACCGGCAAACAGTTGAAACAATCGGTGAAGGTCTTCCATAGCTTGATGTTGTATCTGCGTT
>NW_003210043.1:21012-26764 GCF_000006405.1 Perkinsus marinus ATCC 50983
ATAAATCCTGTTGATACTGGCACACTCGTGGTTTCCTCTGAGTAAGAAGAAATTCTCAGGATACTTTATTTTATACGCCAACAACAGACATATAGTCTCCAACGACTGTTTGCCCCGATCCACATAGTCTCCTAAAACAAGTACGTCTGTGGGGATAACAGCAACATGCGTACCAAGGAAGAGGTAGTTTGCTTCTGGTGGGAATCCACCGTATTCAAAGAGCCGCAAAAGATCATAATACTGACCGTGCACATCACCTGTTGGACATACTTACTACCACATGGTGACACGTAGATGGTGACACATACCACATATTTTAATCGGTGCTTCTAGTTCCAACAAGTTTGGTTGCTCTAGGAATATCTGTCTAGATTTGTTACACAAAGCTCGTATTTCACCATCAGTCAATTGGACTCCTTTGCCGGGCCGACACCCACGTACCTGTTGAAAATGATAATAGGCTTGGAAATTCGCTGCTGCTAATAGTAATAATACTACTACCTCGAGAAGCTTCTCAATGATAGCATCAACGTCGATGGATTCCACAGGAGCCCCCGATGATGCCATTGTTACTACTACCACTACAAATAAAACGGAGCAAACAACCGAACAGACTAACATGATGGAACACGTCCGACGTGACAAGAGGGTGAATCTCTTTATGTAGTCTCATAGTACAAGTCGAAAATAATTCTCAGAGTTCCGTATGGGTCTGATCTGGACCTATTTCGTATCTTCTAGTTGCGACCTAAGATTCTCCTACTCCTCCACTTGTATCCTCATCCTTTCACATCAACACAACTCATATAACAATATGCAGCCTCAGTCGTCATCATACAGCCCTAGTCGTCGTCATCATAATCCACTGCTACTACTACTGCTAGTATCAACAACGGAAAATGAGAACTTCGACGTAGTCATCATAGTAAACGCTGCTTAGTGCTGCTGCTTGCGGACCTTGTTGATGGAGGTACGCAGGGCCTGACCGATACGCTTCTTGGCAACCATCACCTTGAAACGCTCGAAGTCGGTAAGGCTGAAATAATAAAACAATAACAGCACTCATCATCATACAATCTAGAGTGACTTACGCAAGCTTGTTCTTGCGAGCAACGCGCCTGCGAGCGAATCGAGTGGCGTTGAACTTAGCAAGGACCTCGCCCTCCTTGAGGCCCTTAGCTACAGTGGGACCATGGGCGCCACGGAAAGTGTTGGGGACGACGAAATCCGACAACGCCAACCAACGGATGGGAATCTGCTGACGGGCAACACCTGAGGACATCATCATATTCTTTCTACCAAAACACCCCTGACACTACCAGTGACGTTCTTAGGTCCATCAACAACGACCCTTCGGTGGTCAACGACGTCCACGATGGTGCA
Organism: Perkinsus marinus ATCC 50983; assembly: GCF_000006405.1. Lineage (NCBI taxonomy): Eukaryota > Perkinsozoa > Perkinsida > Perkinsidae > Perkinsus > Perkinsus marinus. The sequence goes on from NW_003210043.1 coordinate 22,396, forward strand.
CTGCTTGCCCTCATCGGGACCGTAAGTGACGGTGCAGAAGCGACCAGGCTCTACGAAACGGTTGTAAGACGGCATCGCTGCGGTTGATGACTTCTTCGGAAAGGAACAAGACCAAGACTGGGCAAAAGCTATAGCGAAATCGATCACGCGTTAAAGAGGAAAGGTGTGCCAATCTTGCAATCTTGCATTTCCTCAACGCAAACTCGACGTATCGTATCTTACGGTTGCCGTGATGCCGAATGGTTCCTTCTCAGGATCTAACGTTGATAAATCAGCATGCCCACCTTTTCTGGAGTTGAGGCTATCGATTTGGTCCTTGCTGATGATGAGGACGACAATTTGGATGTGGCCGAGATGAGCCTTACTTGTCATGGCTTCGACGAAGATCGAATCAGGAGAGTTAATGGTGGTGAAGATGCAATTGAAAACGTTGTAGCTACTGGTATACGATGACTCTACTATGGTTCCTTGCCAGATAGAGCTACAGGAGAGTGACGATGTGGACGACCCCCTTATCGTGCTGTTAGATCTCAACATGCCACCTAAGATGGGAGGCGCCGAGGCAGCCGAGACCATAAGGAAAATGATGGACAACGAGGAACTGGAGCGGTACTTCCATCCGGAAGGTCCTCGGTTCGATCCCCGGTAACTGTTTTTAGTAACGTCATGTTGGTTTGCTGTTCGGCCGGCAGAGTTGAGGACCTCAAGTCCCAAAATTGGGCCCATAATTTTGACCATTTCTGCACCAAACCCTTCACCCCACAGACCGCCGAGGAGCTCGCCTCAGCCATCGAGAGTTGGTGTGAAGAACAAGATGAATGATGATAACGACGATCAACACATGCATCATGACTGTGATTACTACTGCTTGCTTTTCCCATAGGAAGTCGACGTTATTGCGTTTGATAGTTCAAGAGAATGCACTTTCAATTCTGTGGAGCAACGAGTGAAGTGTTGTTGTACATGAATGACGCAACTAGTAGTTGCGCGTTGTTATAAGTCTTATTCATAACAGTAGTTGTCAACTACTACGGGATGCTTATAGGATGCTTTGGAGTAACAACAATTAGGCGTAACCTGGTCAAAGTAATGTCGTGTCTTGGGGGGGGGCTTGAAAGGAAAAACTTTAAGAAGATACAGCAGATTCTGCCAAGGGCAAACACATCGGATCGTCGCTATCCGTCGTCGCGGCAACGGGTACAATCTTGACTATAAAGAAGACCATGAGAAGTAGGGGTAGTCCGCGAGGGCTCTAGCGCCAACACTAAGACTGTTCGATGCTGCACTTACGAACACAACACAGCAAGCATTCGAAGCCACTTAGTTCATGATCATTATTTGTCATTGCCAAGAGTAATAAGTCTACCCCACTGCAACCAGCGCCAGTAGGAACTTCCTTCTCTATCACAGGCCCAATAGAGAATGAAGTGAACGCCTTTAAGAGACTCTATTGATCGACAGTAACGTTTCGAAGATGCAAGAGATAGGCTCTCAGGTCCTCGAGATCATCTGAGAATATTGGGCTCACGTCCGTCTCCTCCCCCAAGAACAGCAGCAGTGTACCTGACAGTATTCAACACGCCTATTTCCCTTCTCTGCTTCCTTACGTTACCAAACACTGATCGACTCGCCATCTGCATCGATCGTCGGGGTGTATTTGATCTCATTATTCGGAATCTTACTCGTGGGATTAGACATGTCGTATCAGTGACCTACATCCGAAGAACAAGATATGACAACTACTGAAGGTCATCACTAACGCTATTGATTCAGTATCCCTATTGGAAGAAGAACATCAGTGGAAATATATAACCCAGCGTTGGAATATACAATCGTGGCCTTTTGAGCGAGTCGCTACGTCTCCAAAATGCTGAGGTGTGAGAGTATATAAAACCCTTCCCGTTCCGCGTTGATAGGAGTACTGTTGACTACACAACCGTTGAACACTGCAATGCTTTATGTATACATGTATATGTAAGTGCTGAATTCGCACGAATGGGGGCAGAATCTATCAAGATATAGGAAGAGTGAGAGTACCTCATCGCGGGAGGTGATGTGACCGAGCGCACTGTATACTTGGAGGTGATTCTGCTGGAGTGGCTTAATATTATTAAGAATTGTAAAAGAAAGTTGATGATGATTTACGCACGATTATATTGAGCAGAAGTAGAAGTGTTAAATAATGTTTCGTACGTTCTTCAGCGCCCAACAGGAAAGGAAGTACATTGGCTGAGGTTATCTCGCCCTATGGACAAAACTCATTGGCATGATGAAAGTAGACAATTTAAAAGGCTGAAGCTGATCCCTAGTTATCTGATGTGCATCGATGCGAGTCTAACTAAGCCGTGTTGTCGTAGTAGGCGTTGGACTTTAAACTCACACACACAGCGCACAACATCGTCCTATACGTTATGTAAAGTTCGGGCGTCTCCGAGTAATTCCAGTGCCGATTTCCACTGATCGTTACACCGTAAACGATACGTATTTCCTCCTTTGATAGTGAATAATGCAGTTCTCCGGTCTCATCATCCTCGCCTCGCTGTGTCAAGCCTCAGCAGCCACTCCTCCGTCCGAAAGAGTGAGTCTTGTCCTCATCCACAACAGTGTGAGCTACGTCTACCCTCAGGAACCCGAATGCACACTCGAAGTTCAATATCCCAGAGGCTCACTGCCAGATGGCCGAATTTGCAGCCCAACTAGAGTCCGCTCCTTCCAAACTGTGAGCATTCTATCATCCCTGACCCCTTTCTGTGCATCTTCCCTTGACAGTACTGGGCATCGGTGAGCGCCAAGTTGGACGAGAATAGCGGCTATTACTTCGTAGATTCTTCCTCGATGTACTTGAAGTGAGTGGAAAGTTCGTCGACTGGGCAATTGAAAGAAATTCCCTTCACAGGATGGGAGGCTCTACCCGTGGTAATGTGCCCCGTGGCATGATCCACAACATGAGCCCGGGAGGAACAACGTTCGATCCCAGAGAGAGCAGCTACACCCTAGGCAGCAACTATAGCTGCGAGGACGCCATTATAGAGGGAGCCAGGCGGAGACTTGAGCAGATCATCGATGCTGTTAGAGATCATGTCGACTGTGTTCGCTTCTTCCGGACAATATCCTCGGCAATGGCTGCTCACCCTGGCGAATACGCGATATTTGTTATCTCCTATTATATGTGGCGACACGCAATCCCACATCTGCCTCACTCAGCGAGCTGGACTACCCCAGTCTACCACCATCCTTGGAGTCAGGTGGGATCTCAGATACCACCTTTTCCCGATATGATTGTCCTCATGCAGGAAGACCTCCAGACACAGCTAGCAGTAGCGTGGGACAGTCAGAGCCGACGCGCATTCTTATCGAGCATGGCCCTATCCTACTCTACCAAAAGGCCTTGCTCGTGAGGAAGAAGACGCTCTCCAGTGCTATCGTTTTCTTGTCAGACTGCAAATCTCTGATGAAGGTCTGAACATGCTGAGGACCGCGATGGGAAATGCCTCCTCTGCACAGTCCCCCGAGCTCTGGAAGAACTCCTCCCGGCTGATGATAGAAGTCGCCTCTGAGCTTCTCAAAAACAGCGACGTCAGAGAACAAGCTGGAAGACCTGGTTGGAGTCTTATTGCTGACGAGTTTGATACAGATCGCATCCAGCGGGCTTTCGCTGAGATGCTTATCACTGCTGTAACTCTCGATTGGGATGAAGACCTGCAGCCGTACTGTCCTAGACGAACAATAAAGGAAGTCATCTACCGTGCTGTGATGGAACAGACATCGAACTCTGTAGCTCGGACAGCCTAACTGCCACCTCTTGTTTTCTCATGATGATGATGATGATGATGATGATGTGTCCTCTTGCACGAACTTAGCTCGAGTGAAAAGTTCATATCTACAATGCACTCAGTGCATTCGGGTGCTTCCAAGTCGAATACTCAGATTTCAACTTCAAGCTCTTGAAAGTCTTAGATGCAGCAACACCAGCACTCAAGCTTCATCCGAATAGTGACAAGAGTTGCCATCGAGCAACTTGTCTATCAGACAAGTTGCTCGATGGCAACTGTCATTGTCAATGACAATGTCTAGCCCAGACAATGTCTAACTCCAACACTACACACTTCATGAGCTACTACGACTGATGCATGCATTCGCACCAATGTGTTCGCTTACCACAGGAAGTACATCGCAACTGTGATAAGTCAACAACGCTAGGCGCTATACTTCTATCATCGGAAGGCTGATGACAATTATTATGATGATGATGAGTGGCACTGTAGGGATACGGCGACAGGGCGGTTGGGGAGAGGAGAGGCTCGAGAGGAACTGAAAACGACATCTACCAGAGATTCCCCGAGTTGATACGTCACATTGAGCATTCCAG
>NW_003210043.1:26864-30405 GCF_000006405.1 Perkinsus marinus ATCC 50983
TCGCTACTACTACTGCTCGACGGCTCTGATGATGATGATGACGATGATGATGATCGGAAGGAGTATGCTCAGATTCTCCTGGTCCTCTCAGATGTTGCCTCCTCTGCTGAGCTCTGACTACCACTATTTGAGGCCTCCGATGCTGATGAGCTGAGAAGGGCAATGCAGGAAGAGGGTCTTAGACGGTACACTACCCCCGAAGAGGAGGCGTGCTCTGATGATAGCTCCTTATCCCCACTCTCAGGGCCACCATCAGCACTCTTGGGATGAGCCTTACCACTAGGTGATTTCTTCTTCTTCTTCTTCCTAACAACCAACTAGTTCTACCCTTTGGTCGCTAGGGAAAACATTCAACTGTATTAGAATCGATGTAGACACATGTAGTCACACACATGGCAATCGTCACTACCAGTGTTGGAATATATATGTTTGGTTTCCTCAACTGCACTCGTAAGTTTCCTTACTACATAATGGAGATCTACACACAGTTTAGAGTACAATTGTACCAAAACCAACGATAATTTCCCCAAATTTTCTCAAAATTTTCTCGAAATTCTATATTTTCCACCAACACATGTAGTTGACCCTGTGCGAACATATGCTCACACTGGTCACAACATACGGACCTCGTTTTCTTATTATCATCCTCCTTCCTTTTCCCCTTTTCTTTCCTTTTCTTCTCCCTTTCCTTCTCCTTCCTCCTCCTATTCTCTATACGTTTCTCCTTTTTCTCTTCCTTCAACGCCCCAAACCTCCGCTTCCGTCCCGGGTCCAGAACTGGATGTCTGTGTCTAGGTCGCGGCCTCAGCTTCAATGGGAGATACCCCAGTGCTTCTTCTGGACACGTCGGTACGGCGGGTACCACACGCACATCTGCATAACATCATGCCAGGATAAGCCTAGAGGGGAAGGGAGTCCTCGAAACGTGGCTCAGAAGCCTTGTGCTCTCAGGTGAGGCCACGTTTGCGTTCAAAACACCTCCTCTAGAGCGTGCACATGTATAGGTGACATTTGTGGGAATATTGAGGAAATTCCCATTGGTTTCTGTACTCTTCCAGCCGAATTTGTATGTAAACTTCTGTAATTAGCGAGGAAACTTCTAGACTCAGCTGAGGAATACGAAAAGTTATTCCAACACCGCTCTACCCCAGTGATTTTGCTGGTGTATGGAGTCGATTTACCAGAAACAGTGATAGACCGAGCCACTCTAAACACAGTGAAGGTCACTATCAAAATGACCCTCACGATGAAGGCAATGCATAGGGTATAAACAATGTACCGATAGGGGAACTCAGTAAATGTTTTACACAAGCGTCTGTCCCAGCCTTAGATTCTTCCTGAACTCGGCCCCCCTTCCTAGCCTAGTGTAAGCCGTTTGATGGCGCCATTTCATGTGCGCCGGGGCTTCCAGTTGTGCTTCACCTCACAAGTCGTTTCACAATCTCAGACTAGAGTCAAGCTCAACGGGGTCTTCTTTTACTGTGTTGAGGATGAGCTCAGGATTTCCTCTCGAGTATTCTACTTCAGCGGAAATAAATTCCAAGTTTCATAATTATTTCATCACTGAGTACTTCGATAGTGATCACACTACGATTCTCATCCTACTATGCATGGTTGTAATAATACTGCATAAAGAACTCGAATGCTAATACTGACTCGACGAAGTCGGCAAATATTTCGAGCCGTGCAGCATTTCATCGGTAGGGGACATTTCAGCTCGTGTGATGTGGGAGATTGCCCCTTCCTCTATTACAAGCAGCTGTTTCGTCTCCCGAGCTGAGGTCCTCCTCAGCCGTTTGCCTAGGAGGGAGCGTCCTGAATCCGTTTCTAATAGGATCTACCCTTTCACGTCTCATTGGAAGCATATCTAAGGTTGATCAATGTATATTGCGGAGAGAAAGTCAACAACTTCTTCACCATAAAGATTCCCATACATTTGCTTCCTGATGAGCTTATCCTCCTTTCGGAGCTGCTCGGCTGTAGGCGGCTCCTTGCTGTCTAAGAAGAGGTCAACCTCAGGCTGCTGACTCGAAGCAGGCTTGGGGGGTCTCCGAGGGGCTGTTACGACGCCACCCAGTGGCAGCAGGCCCTTGCCACCTCGTCCTTTTCCGAGGGGAGGGGCCCTGAGGGGCATCATCGAACAGGATGCCCACAGACGAGTCGTACCCCTTCTTGGGCGCTGGCTTACCACCACCAGGAGTAGCAGCTACAACACCGCCCTTTCCCTTGCCCTTTCCCTTCCCAATGGTAGCACCTTTCCCTCCCTTTCCACCACCTCTAGTACCAACATTCATCGATTTGTCATAAGGGGCCAAACCTGCGCAGTAACAATCTCGCTACGCCATTCTAATCGATAACTCAAAGTAGATCTTGCGTAGTCGATGATGAGGAAAACTCGTTCGAGTTGAACATGTACTGAATATATCTACATCATAGTCGTGCCGATAGGATCATTAGTAGTGCCCCTCAGTTGACAGTGCTGACCTCATTATGAGTACAGGAGATTCAGCTCTCCAACAGGAAGGGGGCGGCAATCTCAGCATTCAGCTACCAGAACACCACCCTTTACAGCCAGGGGACTTGGCTGACATGTCCCCTCTTCGACACTCCCTCTCTCGATGTGAAAGAAAGCAATCGGTACTGCTGGCGCCGGTGCTGCTGTTGAGGGAAGGCGTATCTTTTTTAGTCGATCAACGTCTTGGGCTTCGACTTGTATGATGCAGTCGAGGTAGAACAGAAAGGCTGGCGAGGCGCCAAGGAGTGGGTACCGGGCACGATCGTACAAGTGAATGCTCATAATAATACATTTGATGTGAAGGTAAGGCTAGCACTACTACTACCACTTCAGAAGAGTAGATGGGAAGCCGTAGGTGTTGAAGCCGAACCAAGAAGGAGAGGTTCTGGAAAATGTTAGCCCAGTGAGGATGAGACGCATCGCAGAGTCAAGGCATCCTCACCAACAGAAAGGTGATGACAGTCCTCAGTGTGAGTAGATTAATATTTTGGTTTTTGTTCGATTTCCGTACCCTCAGTGGGGCCCGTCCCGGGGGATTCGCCAACTCACGATGGACAAGACTTTTTGAAGCAGCGGCATTTGGGAGCAGCTGACGCCTGTGAGATCATGGACGAGTTCAACTTCCAAATGCAGGCCAGTCTGTTCACCTCTAAGGTAGTAGTGTTCGGGTAGTGGCGAGTAACACGTAGGGATGTGGTAGGTGCTCAAGCAGCTTGATTCGGTGCCCGAGTCGGATCTTATGGCGGTGTCGCCTTGTGTCAAGTCTCTGGCACATATCAGAGGTAGTACTGGGGGATGTGTCCACGAGAGGGATGGGAGGCAATGGTGACGTGTGGCGAGTTCTCTTGTGTGATACCTTTCAGAGAGGACGAGGAGTCGTGTGGAGAGTGGGGAAGGTCCTCTTTTGGACCGTTTCTTCTTCCAATGCGATACTGATGCGGCAGCAGGGCAGGCCTCTGGTTTCCCTACTAGTGCGCAAGTGAGCCACGGCTAGTGTCCTTACCGGGGATCGAACCGGGGACCAAT
>NW_003210043.1:30505-35112 GCF_000006405.1 Perkinsus marinus ATCC 50983
GTATATCAACTCGAATCACAATTGGACAACTAGAGTGATAGATGTAGTGTAGGTACCGGTATTGCTACGTGAGTGTTCTGGAGAAGAGGATATGTCTGGAAGTAGCTCTGGTGATGATGATGACGAGGAGCTGAGTACAGAGAACGGCTGGTATCAGGTAGTGTAAGGAGGTGATATATTAAGGTAGTAGTAGTAGCCCTTGTTTTAGGGTGGGGTGTCCGAGGAGAGACTCGTATTCGATAAACGTGTAGGTGTTAGAGGACTCAATGAGAATGGCGAGACAGAAGTAAGACGTTATTGTTGCTGCTCTGTGTAGTAGTAGCGGTGATGGTCAGATAAAATGGTCATCGGGAGATATATGGACATACGTCTCGCCTCGGCTCATCGTGCTTCATGGTGGCTTGCCGATGCATCCTGGCTCAGGCTCGCCTATAAGTGCTCAAAGATCCACAGGGGCTTTCGCCTCTCTCTTTTCGTAATATTCATAGGAAAATGTGGTGGGATGGTTAGACGTGTGGGTTTTTATGACGAAGGTCGTGGGTTCGATTCCCACGTCGACTGCGTGTCATTTTAGGGGTTCCTCGGCGATGGGTCCACAGACGAGCACAAGCCAGGATGATGAGGGCAGGAAATGTGTGCTCCTAAAATACTTCCATCAGCTTCCCAACAGAATGAGAATCCCCAGTTCCCCTCAAGGAGTGTTCGAACAGTGGATGTATCAAATCCTATGGAGCGATCCAAGGTCAGTGCAGGGCGATGAAACGATGGACTGTTGTTGACATTGGACGGACTGTGTATAGGGAAGTTGGTGACACTAAAGGGAGGGGTACACCATTCTACCCGGACGACACGGAACTCTTCTGTGCGAGGAATAACATACACACAGTGATAAGGTGATACTAGTCGAGAAGCATAGAAGTGCCTTAATCTCACATGCAGGAGCCACCAGCTGCCGGCTATGCAAAGAGGCTTCTCCTTCCACCATAAGCATAAGCTTATCACCATATTCTCAGCGAGTAACTACTGTGGAACTTCACAGAATTACGGAGGTAACGTGTCAATGTTGAGGGCATTCCCAGCCTGGAAAGTACCATTCGGGTTAGGGTGAAATTATGTCACTTGTGTGTTCATCTCCAGTGAGCGGTACTATGATGAGGTTCAATGGAATATCACCGGTGATGTGGAAAGCACTAGTGAAAAACATATTTCAAAATTCTCTCGTTGGACACCGAAACATATACGTCCCATACTTCACGTTAAACGAGTGGAACTCCGATGTTCCTGGTGGAGAATTTCTATTTCCAGGTCTGTTGATATTCACAACGGAGCTCTTCCCAGAGATACAGTACTCCCGCAATCTGTTTGAGCATTGGAGCCCACCTCTTTCCGTAATACAGGACGTTTACTCTAAGGTGAGTCTTGGCTGATCTACTGTATGCTATTATCACTGCTACGCTCCGCTCAGCATAAGAATGCTAGTCAAGACGTAAGGCAGTATATCGCGAGGGAAACTGAGTCGGCGAGGATGCCCACGGACATGAACAGCAGCTCCAAGTGGCTTTACATTGAACAGAAGGTCTCTGAATACGCGATGTCGCTGATCGTGCAGAACAAGAGGCATCTGTGGACTAACCTCTGGACGCGGGATGAAGATAAAACGATGAGGGTTGACCTTGCGGATTGGGAAGATGTAATGAAGGTGTGGTATGGCTGGCGCATTGGAGGTCTTAGGCCTGTGCTCAAGTGGTCGGGCACCAGTTCCCGTGGAGGACTCTCTTCGTGCAGCTGGATATTGAAGAGGAAGATGACGGAACGGTCGACTATCTAGACTTCCTCAATAGATTCCGGGCAAGCCTTCGAGATGAGAGTGGTAGGTTCCAACCCAAGGGGCCTCTGGTGACACACCTCGGAGAAGGGTGGGAAAATATGAACATGGCGACTGCATGTGTTAGTGACAATCTGGAGGAAATCTAGGGAAGTCCTCACTGGTTTCTATACACTTCTATCCGAATTCTTGAGTACTTGTGTACTATGCGAGGAAACTACTGAACTCAGTTGAGGAAAGTATCGTATATTGCAACACTGGCTTGTTGAGAACGTCTGCTGCCCTGACAATGGTATTACTACATATTATATGACTCATAGTAAGAATAGTAATCTTTATAGGTATATCTTTTCATAAATATAATATCAGCTTGAATTTTTTTGTAATATTTAGTGATTAAATTACCTATTACCTGAATGTAGGTCCGTTCGATTCCTGGCTGGCCTCGGTCGTTCTGGGATTCTTTATGGACATTCTCAACGCTGATATGGCGATACAACAAGACCTGCTCACTGGGTAGGGTTCGGGCTTGGGGTGGATCTTGCCATCTTGAATTTCCTCAATAGGGAGCCTGGAGAGAATCTCATTAACTACGAACAGTTCGAGCGGTCTCTCCGAGATAACTGTCCTGACTTGACCATCACACATGTAATATAGGAGGTCGCGTCGCTCCGCTAAGAAGTGTAATTTTGTTTCTCACTTTTTCAGATCCAACTGGTGTGGCAAGCCCTGATCGAGTGTTCGACTCCTGAGCGCCGTCGAGCTGGGCTGGTGGATGCACGCCAGTTCGTGTGTGCCTGTGGGGAGTTCTATCGTGCCCGATGGGTGAGGAAGAAAAAGTTGTCGACTTTTCGCATCGCTCCGCCTCCTCAGGATCTACACGAACCTGTCTTTTCGAACTCACAGACGTTGCCGTCGGCCAATGAGGAGGAGATGCTCGAGAAAATTATGGACTTCCTACCGAGGTTGAGGGACTCTATTGAGCAGCAATACGACAACGACACTCAGGTTGGTGCAAAGGGAGGATGGGTTGTTCCCACAAGCCAACTATGACACACAGTCCCGTTTCTCGGGAATTATGGGAGTTTCATAAGCCTTGGTAATTACCGCTCTTCAGCGTTTCTTCGAGGAGAAGATAGAAGGTCCAGCGAAAAAGAAGATTCCCGGGGCGGTCTCCAACGAGGGTAGGCGGCGGTACGCCTGTTGGCAGTAACGGCTCGACCCCATACCGACTGTCTCCTCAGATTTCGTCAACGCCTTGACAGCTGAGCTGCCCTCTCTGGGGATAACGGAGTTGCCATCTCGGAACTTCCTTGAGCTCACCGCACGGATGATGGAGTCCTGCAGTGCGACCAGCAATGGGCACCCAGCCTCGGGACGAGGGGCGCGGCTGGTCAGCTCGACCAATAGTGGATACGTATCCCTCTTCCGCTTCATGGCTACTCTTCATGTTGACGGCACGGAGGCTGGCCGAGTGATGGCTCAGAAGATTATGGAGCACAGCTGTGCCGCGACCTACTTCCATCGAAACGCATTCAAGTGTGCATGCGCTCGTTTGGACCCGCAAAATTGTGGGGAGATATCAAAGAGGAATTTCCGTAAGGCTTTTACTGCTCTGAACCAAGCGTTGGATCCTGAGTGGAGGCTAACGAAGTGAGTTTAGACGGGTAGTTGTGGTGGAGGATGTGTTTGTTTGTAGATTGCAAATCGATGCGGCTTTGGACCATTTTGACTGGACAGTTGATGCTGATGAAGAGTTCACTGATGGTAGGTGTCTGCTGGATGGTGCTGGTAGTCATCATTCGCGTGGTGATGGTGGTTAGCGTCCTCTTCTGATCAAGACATGAAGTCGGTGGATGAAGAGCCGCCACCGGCTGCAGTGGCGGGACAGGCTAGAAGGCCTACTCTCGGAGCTCTGTCGGCTTCTAATACTAATAGCGCTTTGGAGATGCTCAGAGGTATACTCATGGTTGATGTGATAGTGACCGGATGGTCGATTTGATGGTTTTGTCATCAGAACGTTCACGAACCCGTTCCTCGGCTCGACTGATGCTACCGCCGGGAGTGAGCACATCAGCTCCTATGGTGCTTGATCAACCACAGCCGGAACAGCTCGACCAAAAAATGTGGATCAATTACGATCAGTTCTTGCGATCATTCGAGATTGCTGATTGGAGGAAGAACAGCCGGTAAATGATGTGCATCGCTCCGCTCGACATTTACTTCACGATTTTTCTCAGAGCTGGTTCCTTCGGTTGGCATTTACTGCGTAACAGTATGCTCAGATTTTAGCCGTCGACATTCGATAGAACTATGAGTGGAAATGATTATCATTACTATTACTACTACGGCCTTGCCACAGTGTCTTATCATCAGACCTAAGGCGGGCCCTGTGGTCTCATTTCATCGAACAACTCTGTTTACTCATCCACCGAATCGCTGTGTTAGTATCTGCTAATACTCTGAGAAGCAGCGAGAGGACGCTCTTTCCCTTTTTCGTTCAGCAGCTCAGGAAATCGCATGTTGCATTTCCACCAACAAATGTCCGTTTTCTGATCGCGAACGGTGATTGATTCCCCATGTTATCCCAAATCTTCGAGCAGTCCCAACGTGACATCTCGGTTCCTATCAAATTGCGAAGCGTGTGTGCTTGGATACTATCTTTCCTGGATCATTGCGTCATTTGGCCTCTCGTTTTCAGATTGTTCCAATATGATTTATCAAGGGTTCCCGACGTGTGATATTCATAGTGGTTGTGTATCATCTACTATGAACACTTTCA
>NW_003210043.1:35212-36772 GCF_000006405.1 Perkinsus marinus ATCC 50983
TCTGTGATGTGACTATAGGGCATCACGGAAGTCAGGCACAAGCTCGTCAGGAGCAGACCGGGCAGAAGATCACTCCAACACCCCAGATGAGGGCGCTGTTGGAGCAGTTGCAGAGACGACAGGTATGAGGAACGAGAGGTGGATGTGGTCACGGTTGTGTCAGGCGCAGAGACAACAGCAGCAACAGCAACAACAACAGCAGCAACAACAACAGCAACAACAACAGCTACAACAGCAGCAAGAGTTGCAACGACAACAGCTGTTGGCATCGGCGATGGCACAGCAGAGGGCTGTTCAGCAACAGCAGCATCAGACGGGCGCCTTCCCTCAGCAGCAACAACAACAGCAGTAAGGTGGTGACGGGTCTATTGGTGTGGCACTGTGATGTTATCAGGATTGATCCGACATTGTTGGCTCGTCTACAACAGCAGCGAGCTAGGCTGCAGCAGCAACAACAACAGCAGGCTCAGCTCAGGATGCAGGAACAACAACCGCAACCACAGTGGAATGCCCAAGTGAGTGCCGCTTGGGTTAGCGCTCGCCCTGATGATAGATTATTCTGATTTGTGCACTTCAGCAGCCTCCTCAGTCGAGTTACAGTACTCCAACTCCATCTGAGCAAGGAGCCGAGCAGTGCAACCAGCAGTGACGGGCAGTGTACATATGTGATGGACGCGAGGGAGGTGCCTCACTGATAGAGAGGCGTTTACCTATTCTAATGTGGACGTGCTTTGTGTTGTCAATGGCTTGTTGGTGATGGGGTGTCCCGACTGGTTGTCGAGTGCAGTTGGGAGATGCAGTCTGATGAAGGCGGTAGAGAGAAGCTGCATGTGGGATGGGATATAGAGAAAATGACGGAGTCGATAGCAACGACTCATCAGAAGATACAGAATTTGAAAACTGGCATTACTGCGGTGGTCGGTGGGCTGAGACAGATAAGACTAGCGGTGTCCCTAGCGCTGCCCCCTTCTGGTGAGAGGCTCCATCTGTTCGAGTCGAAAGTTTATGCAGGGGATCGGTCAAGTAGCGACTTCAGAAGGATTGATGCGGAAGTGGCTCGGCGACGGTTGGAGCAGTTGAGGAGGGAAATCGCCGACTACAAAGCACAAGTGGGGACGGACTCCTGTGTGAGGGAGCTACTCGTAGGGTAGGTCTACGAGCTGACTGAGACTGAGGAGAATAAGAAACATCTTCGAGGAGGGCTTAGGAGGAGAACTGTGGTTGATGATAAGACGAAGCCATTGTGAGTTGGTTAGCGTGTGGTATTGCTGTTTATTTGTGGATAGGTTCGAGAGGTTGGGAGGTGTTACGGACATTGAATCTGCTGTTGACTTAGTGTATGATAGAGCGCTGACTGATACACGTAAGGCGGGGGGCTTCATTTTGGGAGGGACCTCTGTGTTCCCGACTGATATACGATGCATCATCATCATCGTTATAATGATGATGATGGTGGTGGCGGTGGTGGTGGTGTTGGTGGTGGTGTTGGTGGTGGTGGTGGTGGTGGTGGTGGTGGTGGTTGTTGTTGTTGTTGTTGTTGTTGTTGTTGTTGTTGTTGTG
>NW_003210043.1:36872-39557 GCF_000006405.1 Perkinsus marinus ATCC 50983
GTACTCGGGCTCACTTCGAGAAGGCTCAGAAGAAGATGGGGCAGATTAGAGAGCGCATGCAGACCTTCGTATTGAGCTATACGGGGGGCCCTGCTAACTATGCAGAGGAGGATCTTAAACCGGTGCGGAAGACTCCAACTGGGGACCGATGGTTGAGACGATTTAGGTCCACTACCATATGAACATCCTGGACTTCCATTTCGATGCGATGCTTGAGCACTTCAATGCGGCCTTGTTGGAGATGGGTGCTCACCCGGAGGCTATTGCGGAGTTCATTCAGCTCCTGGGGAGGATAAGAAAGTATATAACGACAGGGAGTAGGCCGGCTGGTGTAGCCATGATGATGGAGGAGTGTGGTCGTTGGTGTAGGCACGGTGAGGATGTCGATGGCTCGAAAGGCGGCCGAGCAGCGAAGGGACGAGACGTTCCTCAGCCTGGGGGAAAGTGCGGGGATAGCGAGGATCATGAATCGAACGTGCGCGCCTTTGCTGGCACTGTCACGTCGATGGTTGTATTTCTGTAGATACGACATCGTTCAGGTAGATGACCGGCTTCGGAACTTCTTTAAAGGTAGGGATATGGACGCACTAAAAGAACAGCAAACACTGTGAGTGATTCTTGAGGCAACTTCTTGTCATGTAAAGTGTCCTGTTGGCAGGTATATGTGTGAGCTTCTGGGAGGCCCTAGGATGTTCGAGGGCAGCAGAAGTATGTCGGAGATCCATGAGGGTTTGAAGATCAACGACTACCTCTTTGACTGTTTTATCATGGACGCTGACCGGGCACTGCACAGTGAGTAAGTCGACTCAATCAGGGAGACCTAGTCGACCTAGGTTTGAATGTGAGCGAGGAGTTGCATGATATCTTCATTTCGATGATGGAAGAGCAACGGAAATACGTCGTTCAAGGCCACAACAAGAAGGATACGCAGAAGCTGGTGGATGGGAAGACAGTGAGGCTCTGAGGCTTTCGTTCTCAGACCTTCTGAAAACTTGATCAGATCCTCGAGCGCATTGGAGGGGAGATGAACGTCGAGGCTGTTGTCGAGACTATGTACGCGAGGCAGCACTGCTTGGAGCATTTGCATTGCTCGTGTCGTTCTTAGGTATTTCGGCGCGGAACGCGATCCTCGAATAAAGTTCTTCTTTTTTATGGACAAAGACAAATTGGCAACAGTGAAGCGGAAGGTCACTGAGTTCCTCTGTGGAGCCATCGGGGATCGATCGACGTGAGCTGGTCACGGCTGGTTCGTCGTTGGCCTCTCTCGTGTCTTACTAGGATCGATATCAATATAGTGCGAGCTGTGCATTATCCTATGAATATCGGAGATCATCAATTTGATGCTCTTGTGGAGAATCTCTCAACCTCGATGGAACTAATGGAGGTTGAGCACGATGTTAGAGAGGACGTATTAGGAGTCGTGAACCATGTGAGTATGGTATGGTGCATGAGTGACCGCGCTGCTGATTCCCATCACCTTTCTGTTGCTTCTGCCCTGTATGATGTGATGAATAGAGAGTATTGCTGTGATGATTCTCTCAGTTGAGGGGAGACATCACGGCCGGTGCCACCAGTAGGTTGGAGATTGCTCGTAGGAAGACTGAATCCGCTGGTAAGTGATAGCCTCCTCATCTAGATACCTATGCAGTGACTCTACTATGTATATGCTATTACTCAGGCACCGATGGTCTTTACAAGACTTTAGGAGCCGATAGTGGAATTGCTCGATTCGTGGACGAGCTGTAAGGCTGCCTCGATCCTCGCGGAAATCACTGCTGACATTGTCGTATTTTGGTGACGACTATATTCAACGTTGGGGGGGGCGTCACGGTTCCGCTGAGAGGGCCTCCTCAATTTTCATTATTCATCCACTTGAAAGATACAGTATATGCCTTGTTGATGAGCGTATCAAGATGTTCTTCCAAGGCAGTAAACTTGAGGCAGTGAAGGCGGCCCAGACGGTGTACATGCAGCAGCTGCTCGGGGGAGCTGTCGAGTGAGGGTTAACTCACTACTCTTATATAGGACGCGACCATGGTGAATGTAGGTACACCGGTCGTGAGCTGCGAAGGATCCATCAGACCCTCCTCATTCAAGACTGGCAATTCGATGCCTTCCTGGACAACGCCCACAAGGCCCTTGCAGCTCTAGGGTTGGCTCGACTACCTCTCAAACGACCTCTTATGGAGCCCTCAGGTGTGACAGTGATACGATAGATGAATGCACTGTGCTGATGGAGACGACTCGACTGGTACCTCCTTGTGGGACCACATGGCTCATATGCTTGCCCTTTCTCAGGAGGTGGTCTCAGACGTGAACAGACAATTTGATGTGAAGCAGATGATCAAAGATGCTCATAAGAAGCCTCTTTACGAGCGAATCGGAGGGGAAGTGAGTAAGTAATCATCCAAGGGCCTGTGGGTGTTATTACTATATTTCCTCCCTCAGCTGTTGCGAGGTTGTGCGAAAGTATGTATGCTGCTGCCCTGGAGGATGATCGTCTGCGATTCTTCTTTGAGAAGAACAAAGCCAAGGTGAGTCCTGGTCTTAGCTGTGGGCTTGGGAGTATGCACGAATGGCTTGATACGTGCACCACTCTATTAATGAACTCGATGTGACCTCTAGCATATGAGAACAATCTCGGTCTAGTATTAATGCAATGGATTGTTGGTTTCGTATCGGGTC
>NW_003210043.1:39657-41103 GCF_000006405.1 Perkinsus marinus ATCC 50983
GCCTTAGGTCCAGTCGATCAAGAAGAAGATGACCACATTCATTTGTGGTGCCATCGGAGGTGATCCTGTTGTCGACCCATTCTTCGTATAAGTCCGTCTACGTCTGCTTATAGTAACCTTTTCACATTAACTTCTTTGCAGCATGCATGTTGCTATGGGGCTGCTTGATGTGGTGTGGTCAGGCGCGTCGACTTATGATGTGGCCGATCTACGACCAGCACACTATTCGATGAACATCGCCTCTCACCACTTCGACACCATGCTCTCTATTATCAAGGAGGTCTTTATATATCACATCCCAAGATGTCAGTGCTGCTGTCAGATTTTGACGGTGGAGCTGGAGCTTAACAAGGCGGATGTGAGAGAGGTCCTCAAGGCTCTGCAACCTGTTAGAGGGGATATTATCAACGGATGTTGGTGTCTCTGTGCGCTGCACCTCTTTCACTATCATTGTTGCAGCCATCATTGATCTGGCTGTATGATTCACAGGCGAACAAGCAGGGGTTGTGGCCCCTCTCAGTCGTTCGAGAGGCAGCGTTAATTTGCCATATCGATATTATATTCCCAACCGCATCGTTGTAGCTTTACTCTGCGTATCGTTATTATAATGTGTTCTATCTTCTTGACCTAGCCATTGTACATACTAAGTGCGCATGTCGTTAAGTTCAACTGGTGTCGGAAGTTGCGGTCATCAAGTCGTATCATTTCTCACGTTATAAAGCTTAAGGCAGATAAGTGGCATCGCATAGTGCTGGTGTAGTTACCGTCCGATCGGAGATAGCGCGAAAATCCACTGAAGACGGTCTCGACCAAATGTTCCTCAGGCTAGGTGAGCATGTGAGGTTAGTTCCTTCGCTGTGCGGATTCAGTATCTTTCAGGTGAGGCTGACGGCATAGCACGAGTTGTGAATTCTCTGTTCTCGATCCTCGGCACTGACGCACGAATTAAACGGTTTTTCAAAGCAGAGAAGCGAGAGCAGTTGAAGCAAGGAGTTACGGTCTTCTTAGTCGACAGGTTCGGTGGACCTAAGGATTACGAAGGTGCATCAGCTGCATGTCTCTCGGACCAGCTCCAGTTGAATCCCGGCAGGTCGTGATCTCGCAGTGGCTCATGAAGGGCTCGGCATATCTGACTATCATTTTGATGCCTTCGTGTCCGACTTCCTAAGGTGAGAGCTCGTAGGATGACCCAGTATGTATCTGTACTTGTGCCGTTCGTAGAGCTCTGAGCGGCAGTGGTGTGGAAGACACTATTGTTGATGAGCTTGTTGTGACTTTGGAGCCTTTGCGCTCAGAGGTGAGATGGAAGCGCTTGGTGGTCATGACTAGCGTCTTTCCAGGTGCTCGGTCGTAGAGATGAAATTAACGCGGTGGTGGTGAAGAATGGTCACACGCTGTTCGAAAGGCTTGGGGGAGATGAACAATTGGAGACTTTAACTGACGTCT
>NW_003210043.1:41203-48871 GCF_000006405.1 Perkinsus marinus ATCC 50983
ATGGATGGGATTGTAGAATTGCCTGAATAGGTCGGCCGTGTGGGAAAGTATGCGAATGGTCAACTGCATGTATTGGTGACAATATGAAGGTTCCGAGGAAGTTCTGGGAAAATCTTATTGGTTTCTGTACACTTGTATTTGAGCTGGTGCGTGAACGTCTATAGTTAGCGATGAAACTTCCAAGTTCAACTGAGGGAAATGAACGTATTCTCCGACACTGTAGATCGGGGAATGCACCAAACACATTGGACGTGAGGACGGGACTATACGACGCGGAGTAACGATAAAAATCCCTTTTCCGGGGTTCGAACCGGCGTATCCCCCCAGACTGGAGTCAGCAGCCCCCATCTGGTTGTAAACCAGTTGCAGACGTTCGAGCAGAGTAACGCGGGAGAGGGTCGGAATGGGCAATAACAACAGCAACAGACGGTGAGACCTCTATTGGGCCGCCCGGCCCCGGCTATTCAATTTGAGGCAACTTCGATGATATTAGCAGAACTCGTCCCTTCGCCCCGGGGATCTCTAGCTCTGACGCTCGGGTGTGTAAGCGATGTGTTACTATACACGCATTGAATGAACTTGTCACCCTGAAGCGAGAACGTAGACCTATACGTCTTTGGAAGTATCACATTGAGACTCAATCTGATAGTCATCCTCAAGCAAACATTTTCTGAGTAACTAGAGAATACGAGTCTGTTAGCGAAGCGTATGACGAACAAGGAACACATTTGCTCTGGATGTTCAGTGTGGATGAGATTCGGTCGTCTTATGCACTTGTGAAATCTTGTATTTCCTCAACGTATCTGAGCATTATCATTAGAGCATCTATTATGTCGAGTTATGCTGCCTCGATGCCCTCAAGAGCTCAAACAGGAGGCGCCCGTCTCTCCGACCAGCACCTGCGATAGCCTAACCGTCACCGATGGCCTCCCTCTGGACTCTATGATGCTCGATAGTCTCTCTGAAAGGGGGACTCCTAGGGACGAGGATGTACATACCTGGTGGGAGATTTGGAAGATTTTTGGTATCATCAGGTAAGCGAGTCGGACCTTTTTAACGACCTACTGGACATGGATTCCTCCACTACCACTCCCACCTCGCCTCGACTCGGCCTCATCGACATCCACGATGATGTTGTGTGTAAAATACTGTCCTTCCTACCGGCCTCCTCCATAGTAAGCTCCTCACAGACATGCAGGTGATGACTTTTTCCGCATTTTCCTCCGCTGTTACGCCGCACCGCAGATATCTGAGAGCGTGTGGGAATCGTGATGAATTGTGGTATTGGGTTTATCATTACCGCTGGCCGCCTAGGAAGGACCGTTACGGTCGGAGAGTAATAGCAACAGTTAGGGCATCGAGCGACCTCTGACGTGTTGACTCTTCAGGCCAACCTACGTTATAAACCCTTTGTTCGCTGTTGGAAGAAAGAACTGCAGCTCCGGGCCGACTCGGAGGCCTCCGGTGTGGATAAAGCTGAAGTTGTTGATAAAAGTTGGGGTGATTGGGATGCAGCAGTCGCTCTTGGCATTCAAGCGGTAATGTGCCATGGGCATTCTGTGGAGTATCTTATAAGCATTCAGACTCCTCGTGGAGGTCATCATACCATCACTAATGAGCCGTCCGCTCCCTCGTCTTTGCGTTCGCCTTACTCCGCGTCTCGAGCCGCCCAGTTGGACCGTGAACGGCGGGTATGGAGGGAAGCACGAGACGAGTGGATGCTCTGGCGAGTAGTGTATCGAGATACAGAAGAGCATCCAGACCCGAAGGACTTTCCTACGCACACCTGTGATAATACGAGGTCCAGAGTCCAGGTGGTCTCAGGGGCATCACCAGAAGGATGTCCTCAGGTGCACGCTGTGGAGGTCTCGGAAATTCCGGGATGCCTTCGTCTGCGATGAGACGGGTCACATCCACGAGTGCAACGGGCGTACGATGGAGGACTCAGCCTGTGATAGCGCTATGTGGGACCGCGGCAACCAGTGCTGGGTCTGCCCTATCAGCATGAGGATATTCAGGTAGTGTCGGGGTGTCGAGAGTTCAGTATAGACTCAGTCACTCGCCACGAAATTCCGGAGCTGCAGGAACCTCGACAGTGGTGTGACGAACATTGCAGTTTGCTTTGAATTGGACATAGTGTCTCCTTCCGGCAGATACGCAGCGCCTCGCAATGCGGCAGTTGAACAGGGTATAGAGCCTGGTGGGGAGGACTTTGGACCCGCACAATACCTTGGAGACGACTCTCGAGGTACTTACTAACCCTGGGGTTATCGCGTTGGAGGCTGCTGTTACCTTAGGTATAGTAGACCCTCGAGCAGGGGAAGGGGAGTGTGGGGAGGTAGAGGGACAGGGTGGTGATGGGTGGTGTTGCTGTCGGGAACAAGAAGTAGTGTCTATCTAGTTGGTGGGATTGATGTGCATCAGCAGTTGCTTCTTGGACTGGTATTATCAAGGCTATGAGGCCTCTATGGCAGACGAGCGTCGCGAGGCGGAGGCGGAGCGAAGAAATTTTGAGAGAATGGGAGAGGCTCGGTTCCGCGGTGTAGGATTTGGAGGGGATGGGTTATTACGGACTCGACTCGATACCCTTCGAACCGACAATAGAAAGCTGATGAGGAGTACCTCGAGTTTGATGTCGTTTGTAATGAAATAATAATACTGGTTCGGTGGATATCTGTGAGCTTATCGAGATTGCCACAGTTTGTTTTGGACGAAAAGGAAGCGTATTGTATTTGAACAGTTGTGACCACATGATAGTAGTCACTCAGTGGGATTGGTGTTCTTAGGCGTCATTGCACGGTCATCGTTGCCATAGGAGTAATGAGGCGAGGAGGAAACGGTCCCATCCTCAAGCAGTCGTCGATGGTGGCACAGAGAGGCCGTGTGCTCTGCGTCGTTTGTTATGATTGATCCAACTGAGTGCTTGTGTTAAGTGGGACCTTTGGGTAACGTAGGGGGGGAAGGGGCATAGCCATGGAAACAGGAGAATTTTGGAATGATAATTAATTTCCACCCCTTCCTGTTCACAGTACATGATGCATGATACTGTGCATACTATACAGTATGGGTACATCTGAATGCGCATCACTGTGTTCTTGATGCGGAGCTTCAGTGAGGGGATGCGTGGCCGAATTCGGTAAGTGCTGGTGACGACTTATCACTCTTCAGTACTCCTGCCCGTCCTCACACATAACTGTGTATCTCAGGTGCAACTCAGGTGTAACTCAGGTATAATCGAGAGCGCTCACCAACAGCGTCGTGACAGGAGACATCTATCGTCGTATCCTAGAGCGTATGTCCCTCAGTGTGAATTTTGTCTCCCATATGGACATTACTCGGAGACTTACAAACAACACCGTAAGGAAGGGGACACATATGTTCATTTGGTAGATGAGGAAGGAAGCCCTTCCAAGTTAACATCTTCAAGCTCGATCCATACGGGGTAGGGGCCCCGTGCGCCATGCCCAACCGCTGAGACGACCTCAATACAAGGGATTAACTCGAACACGCTTACGCTTTCCCATCATGTGGTGTCCATAATTGCAAAGTATTAGCCTGTCGAGAGGGGTGACCCCAGACAACAGGCCTCCAGGATCGTCCCATCGGACGAATGCCTGTTCGTATACCCTGAGGGGCAACCGCATGTGGACGAGCACACCTTGACCGTCCCAACCTTTTCGAAAGCTGAGAGCGACTGAGAGATCTTCATCTCCGATGATGGACTATCGACAGCCACTGTTTCAAGCATGTCAGTGTTGTTATTCTGCGACATTGAAGAGGAGGGCATGGCTGTGTGTACGATGTACCTACGGTGTAGACACACAGAGGGGCATGACTGTCGCTGAGAGGCACCGTTCTTAGTCTCACGAGTTCCCATATTCATCGCGGGATCCTGAGCGCCCTTGAGGGTTGTGTAGTGGCAGCATCGGGCAACTACCGATTGTGGCCAGTCGCTCGCCGTCAGCTCGATCAAGAGGCCATCCGCCTCGCCACAATATCTGAGCACAGGTGTTGGAATAGACCATTCCTTGCGCTGAGAAGATATGCTATACAGTGTGTGCCAATTTGATATGCATCTGTGAAAATTTAATAGGAATCGATCTGAAACTATGCTGGATAGTTCACGTAAATATCGCTATGAACATGTGATGTGATAGAAGTAACCGCTCGAAACTGTGATAGCGACAACTTGTTCACTATCATTCGCGTCAGAAAATAGCGCACATTGTTCACATTTGCATATCAAATTGGCACGCACTATACATGCTTCTATCTACTGCATACTCGGGGATGCGGCCTTCTATGTCTCGGCCTGGCGACACCGTTGAAATACTCTTCTTTGCGGCACAGTCGCGTCGCTAGCTTCTCCAGCCGCTTCGTGCGCACTTCCTAATCGATCAATGAACATAGTGGTTAGAGGCGACTTACGCAGTCCTGTATGAATAGTAGGGGAAAGCGGGTCATCAGTCGAGACCTCCGAGACCCCTGTCTTGCCTGTGTCGATGATGGCACCTAGATTGGGACGACCCAATAGGGTGACCATACAGCGAGCACTTCCGCAGGACCGACCCTATTGGAGGGCGCGATGGCGTGTCGAGTAGACGCCGGTGTGGTCCCCATAGATAGCGGTCGTTCGTCGAGGGGCATCTTGGTTCAATCAATAGGGGTAGTAGCACTCGTGATGAAGAAGCGCCGCACTAGGCCATATACAGACCATGCAATTGACGAACACAAGGTGTGGTATATCGCAGCAGACACAGCACATGATGGTGAGTAGAGGAAGCCTCACTCTTCGACAAAGTCGGACTCGTATTCTTCCTCTTCTTCCTCTTTAGAAGAGATTGCAGTGCCGTTTCGAGCAGCCCCATTTCCAGCCATCTCAGTGGGCTCCACCGAGCTGTCTTCTGCCCCTTCCCGGATTTCCGTTGCCGGCGTCGCCGACTTTGGTACTGCGAGTTCGGTTGGGGCCTGGTCCGGCTCGTCGTCGTCCAGGCGACCTCGTGAGCTGGACGATCGCAGACTACTGAGGGACCGTCGGCAACTGGTTGAGTGGCGAGACCGGAAAATGCTGCCGGGGTCGTTCGCTACAGAAGCTGCACTCACTCGGGTTTGGCTCACCATACTCAAGTAATGCCGTCCCGACTCCACGAGGACACGGAAGTGCCTGAGACTGAGGATGGCCGAACAGATGTCAATGTGGGGCTTACTCTGCAATGGTTTTGGGGTCTCGAGGTCTGGGTAGTCTATGAACGGACACAGGCTCATGCCGATGTCCTGGCCCGGGCCCATCGTTCCCCCGTACCGGTCTCAGTATGGGACTCATACTAGGGGATCTCGGCGGGGAGCTCGGTGGTGGAGGCTCGTACCGCACCGGGCGTTCGGCCAGCTCCGAACGATCAACAGAGTCGGGCGCCCATCGAGGGCCGATCTGATCGGCCCCAAGAGTGGATGGTATGTCGTAGGAGCCGGGCCCAAGACCAGAGTCGTAACCCCGAGGGGTCGACAAGCGTGGGGCCAGGCTCCACTGAGTGGACCGAGGCAGCACCGAGTGGTGGTTGATAGAAGGCAACAGGCTAGTCAAAGAGGCTGCCGACTTTGGACGTTCGTCCTTCTTGGCAGCTTCGAAGTTGGTCTGGAACTTCCGACGGTCGTACTCGACTCGCTGCCTTTTCATTGCCTGAGAGGAAGTATACAGGACGATTGAATTCAGCGATCCACTTAATGAGTCTTGTCTGGGCTTACGAATCAGAGGACCACCGACCTCGTCATATGAGAATACTAAGGTACTTAAAATCAATCACAGTGAGGCCCTCACCAGAGTCATTCGTTCCATTTCGATGTCGCAGGCGGCCTCGAGGACCTGTCGATCAGCTTCCGCGTCCTTGAGGTACTGTTCACGTCTCCGTCTTCGCTCTACCAGATGCTCACTGATCTAACCATAGACACACAATAGATCATCAAAGCAGCAAAGGTAGCAGGTCGGACCGCTCGTTTTCGATGTGTTTCCTGGACGAAAGCCTCGAACTCCATCTTGTTACGGTGTAGCTGATCCTTGCTACGCGTGTCCTTAGCACGCATCTCCTCGGTCAAAGCCATCTGAGCATTCATACTCAATACGGCTAGGCTTGGGCCTCATAATGGGCACCTTCCTGCGCTCGTCCTCCTTCACCTTTTCTCGCAGTCGAGCTAACCGTGAGCGTTCTGCGCTGAGTAACGCAGCCCTCTTGGCTCGACGAGACTCCGCCTGAGCAAAGCGCAATTGCGTAGCAATTATTTCTCGACTGAGACTACCCGGGCGGCAAGTGCCTCTGACAGTCTCATCTCACGATCCTTGCGGACTTGCAGCAGCTGGTCACTGGGAAAGAGTTGAGTCGGTCAGAGAGGTCAACACATGTGTCTACCGATTGTGCTCTTGCATATCCTTATTCCGCTTGAACCTGTCCCCACGCTTAGCGTCCCGCATACGCTTTGTGGCCTCGGCTAGCTGCTCCATACGTTGTCGATACCTGATGGCGACTCTGGACCGTCGTAGCTTAGGTCGAAAGCACATCTGTTGGCGACGCTCCTTGTCAAGCATTTCCATCATACGCTGATATATGAGCTCATCTCGCTCCTTCTTCCGTTGGGCACTCCTCGACCTTGCCCTCTCTCCTGAACATGAGTCAGTCTGCGGTAGCTTCTATGGGAAGGCAAACATATGCTTTTCGCTATTGAGACTCACTCCGTGCTTCGTTGTCCATGAAGGAAGCCTTCTGTTTCTCGAGACGTGCCATATGAGACCGCATTCGTGCCATAGCAGTGGTGGCAAAGTCATCAGGCGTTGTGATCGATCGCAGAGTGCCTGAGGAATAGCCTCTCACTGACGGCTAGTAGCCCAGGCCTTCCTCACGGTCAAGAGATCGGCCTCGTTGAGAACCTCCCGTTGTCGACAGGTTCTTGCCTTGCATCCACTCGTCGAAGGACTGGGTATTGGCGTAGCTCGACTTGACCATAATGGTGTCGTACTCGTTCCTAATGAGTGATATGAGGCTGCCTCCCACCGGACACGACTGCTTCCTCACAATGCTTCAGCTAGACAGGATATACGCCAATCTAGGGGAAGATCTGTTTCATCAAGTGTCGTATAGCTTGGGAACTCTGGTTGAGGAGTCTTGCTGTAATCCTGGGTATGCCAGATATCGACTTCAGATGGTCTCAGGCCTAGCCTATAGCAAGCCTCGACGAACCTCGGGGACCTGGAGCAAGAGAGGCTGTTCGAGGGATCGTTGGAAGAACTCACTTAAGTATCTCTGTCGGAGTGAGGCCCCGGTCAGCGATTCTCATACGCCCTCGTGATGAGAGAGAGGCGAGTGCTTCCTCGGGGAATTCGCTCATGCCATTTGTTGGGATGCTCTGTCGACTGAGGAGGTGGTGGGTCCATGTCGACATCATAGCCTTCTAGTGTTACCGCTGCTCGCGATGTGTCAGTGAGGTTCTTCATCACTTTAGAGGAGGGACCGTCGTGGCTTCCTTCACCGGGCATTGCAGATCATAGGATGAATCGGGCGGAAGCCCACAGACTGAGTGTTGATATTCGGAACGGCAATTCTCATAACTGATTGGCTGAGTCGACGATCGGTCTCAGTAGATCCTATCGACGTGGGCCCAGATGTTACATATATTTGAGCA
>NW_003210043.1:48971-57852 GCF_000006405.1 Perkinsus marinus ATCC 50983
CTGATTTGGCCAAGACCTTACCCTGAGAAAAATCGCGATAAGAGTATACCAACTACATGGTAGCTTACCAATTCCACTCCCCACTGGTCGAAGCAGTTGGTACCCCAGATGGCTGCTTGGACCATAGTACGATGCTCATAGGCCGCAAGGAGGGCACCAGCAGAGGTAGCGTTGCATGTGCCAGGGAAGAGGAGAGACAATGAGGGACGGTTGCCGGGGAAGAACTTATGGTCCATCAACTCAGCAGGGACCTGATTACTTCAAATTCGCACATACCACACATCTTTCAACTCACCCCCTCCTTCTCGAGCTGGTCATAGCCCTTGCCGAAGGCGAGAGCATCGGGTTGGGCGAAGAAGTTAGACATGAGCTCATCGTGGTTGCTGACGGGCTCGCCGGCAAGTTTGATGGGATTCTGCGACTTGGCGAACCCAATGAACTCGCTAGGCACAATAGTGGTGCCTTGATGAAGCTCCTGGTAGAAGGAATGTTGGCCGTTAGTGCCGGGCTCACCGAAATGGACCATACCTGTTGTTAATATGATACAACGAATAATGGAGATGTGTCGTAATTACCAGTGCTGAAATCCACAGTGTGGCCGTTGAGAGTTACTCGCTTGCCGTTGCTCTCCATATCAAGCTGTTGAATGTGAGCAACAAACCTCACCAAGGCCTGGCAGTAGGGGAGAATGGCCGTGGACGAGGCACCGAGGAACGTGCGGTTCCAGACGGCAATAAGGCCCATCAGAGCTGGGATGTTCTGACTGAGATCCTTAGTATTGCGGAAATGCTCGTCCATCAAATGAGCACCTAAACACTGTAACATGGGAATCTTTCCAGATGGGACATAGGCATTACCCTGAAGGAATTGGTTAACCTGCTCGAAGCCGTACTGAAGGGCGAGAGGAAGACAGCCAACAGCAGAGCTGACAGAGTAACGGCCTCCGACCCAGTCCCAGAAGGCAAAGACGTTCTCGTCATCGATACCAAACTCCTTGGTCAACTCCAAGGCGGTTGAGCATGCGCAGACATGCTTGCTGACAACTTCAGGGGACTTGCCGAGGTTGTCGAAGAGCCACTGGCGAACAGTCTTCGCATTGAGCATGGTCTCGGCAGTGGTGAAGGTCTTGGAGATGACGACAAGGAGAGTCTCCTCAGCGTTGAGACCATCGAGGGCTCTCTCAACATCGATAGGATCGACGTTGGCTAGGAACTTAGTGGTCCTTCCCTCAGCGGCTTTCTTTGCCACAGGGTCGGTACGAAGAGCCTCAAAGACGAACTCGGGACCTGACATAGAAAATACGCGATAGAGCCAAGGTCCCAGTGGACAACACTACCGAGATAGGAACCGCCAATGCCGACAGCGACGACGTTCTTGAGGAGCTTTCCGGTCACACCACGGTGCTCGCCGGAGCGGATCTTGTCGGAGTAGTTCTTGATCTGGTCCAAAACTCTCTGAAATTGAGACGAGAATGATATAAAAAAAGAGGTTAAAATGGGCAATGAGAGGATAGAACCATATACCTCGAGATAGGCAACCGTGAACTCCCCCTATTACCCAAACATCCTCGATGACATTCTTACCATCAACCATGACCTTACTACCACGAGGAGCTCTCAAGGCGGTATGAAGGACAGCCCTCTTCTCAGTGGTGTTAATCTTAACACCTATAAAGGAAACCCCATCCACACCAGAAGAGACACCTCAACCTTCCTCACCATTGAACATATCTTCGATCTTCTGATCGAGATGAGCCTCCTCGGCCAAGTCAAACAGAGCCTTGCGGGAAGCATCGTTGAGGCGCTCTCTGGAATAGTCCAAGGTCACACCCTTTAAGTCGGAAGGGGTCACGAACATGGACTTGTTGCGCTCTGAGAAGACATGAAGAATAACTTCCACGACAAGGGTTAATCATCGCCCTCACCTTCATCAGCCATAAGCTCTTTCAAGTGGACATTTTTGATCTTATCGGCCGCGGCGGCAGCGTTAGCGAATGCCTGGGTGCTGGAAATCATCCTAGTCTAAGAAAATCGACTGAATTGATGGCACAAATCCGGACCTATTCTGTATCTCGCATCCTTGAACCCAAGATACTCGCCCACTCGCACAGTGAACGCCGCTATTAAGCTCAGCCAAGGACACTTCGGATAGTCACACGCCACAAAATTGCCCAACGCTTATCCAACCGACAAAGTAAATTCTTCGCTGTGCGCAACGTGAGCGTTCAGTAGCGCATAAGGTTATCTCATAGGAAACTCCTATCCGACAATTTGCCAGTCGAAAATACACGCAAAAGTAGGCTGCTATGGTGCCACAGCTACGCTAAACCTCTTATCCTTTCTACGACAGCGGAGATCTCGCGCGCCCAGGTAATCGATTTTCTACGCAAGGTATGTAGACACATTTCCAGCACTTTGACATCCTCAACTTGCTAGTAGTATTAAGTCGGTGAGCGCTTGATCTTTTTCTGGCCGAGTATCCAAGGACCTTCAACTGAGGCTACCACTAATGACGACGAAACCGATGGTCTGAAATATCAAATTGGAAGTTCTGCAGACACGAAGCTGAGCTTTCGGTCGACGCTGTCAGAAAAAAATTCCAAGAAGGAAGTCCCACTGGCGCTGTCTAACGTAGTAAATGAGTACTCGATAGGCAACATTTACTATCAGGAAGTTTGTGGCGCGGTTATACACACAGGAGAGAAAAAAATGTCATCGGGAGAGCTTTTCGTACGCAGTTTCGAACGTTTGAAATAAGGCTTGTGTTCAGTGTGTTAAGAAGTGGAGACGACAGTAAATGTTATTGTAGTTTTTTCTCTTTGTGAGTTGGGTTTGCGATGAGCTCGTTGAATCTAAAGAGCCTCCAACACCTTCAGAGCAAGATGTCGGCTGCAGTGCCCAAGGTGGGTAAGGGTATGGTAGAGAGGTAGAGGTAGAGGTAGCGATGGCAGGTCCTGAAAAAGAAGGAGGGTCGGTATTTCCATGCTAATAAGAGAAGTGAGATACATGAGATGAAGGAGGAGTTGCACAGTCATGATAAACATAAGCAGAAAGATGCTATCAAGCGGGTAGGTCAGTTGGGAAGGTCGCTGAGTCTCTATGCTGACCACCCGGGTTCCATCCCAGCACTAGTGCCTTCTAATTAGCTGAGCTCTCATTGAGAGGGCTCTCAATATAATACACATGGCTCGGCTTTGTCGACTAACTCCTGAACAGGCCTACACTTCTCTATTATCAGGTCATAGCGAGTATGACCTTAGGAAAGGATGTCTCCAGCCTCTTTCCGGACATGGTACAATGTATGCAGTCGAACCAGATGGAGATCAAGAAACTTGTGTATCTATATGTACCACTTCCGTATCTTACGTGATTCGACCTAAGATACCTTTTGTGTGAACAGGTTCTCAATTATGCGAAGACCCAACCCGAGCTGGCCGTGCTTGCTGTTAATACTTTTATGAAGGACGCGGGTACTGGGAGAAGTCTCTCGGTCTTTATGACTCCCGGTCAATAGTTCATACCACTCCTTCTCGAAATCGTATCAAATGGTCTTCAACGTGCGTGGCCATTCAGGTGATCCGAACCCACTTATCCGTGCCCTCGCTTTACGGACGATGGGGTGTATCCGACTTGACCAGATTTGCGAGTGAGGCGGGAGCACGGTGGAGTTTCGGGGCGCGTGACGCTCATATCGCAGGTATTTGCTGGAGCCTCTACGACGGTGCTGCCGCGACCAAGACCCGTATGTGCGGAAGACTGCTGCCATATGTGTTTCGAAAGTGTGGGAGGTAGTATGCGATGGCGAACAGAGGAAGGGATCGAACTTGAGTCGGTATCAGATAAATCCGGAAGTCGTAGAGGATCAAGGCTTCATAGAGGTCCTGAGGGACATGACAGGCGACAGGTGACGAGGGGCTCGGAATTTCAGGGCGCAGTGACGGCCATTCGATCGCCGGTTATCCGCATTGTCAGGAACCCAGTGGTCGTGGCTAATGCTGTGGCGAGCCTTTTGGAGCTATCGGAGAGCAAGGAGGACCCATCGGTTTTGGGCATGAACTCAAGGATGGTGGAGAAGCTTCTATCAGGTAGTAGGGTGGCGGGCAGTAGTAGTAGTAGTAGTAGTAGTAGTAGGACGGGATTCCTGCTGGTCTTTTCAGCTCTGAATGAGTGCACTGAATGGGGGCAGGTGATGCTTCTGGACGGCATTGCACTGTATGAACCCAATGGTAGGGAAGGGATGAGGTTGGGGTATCTTGGGGTATCTAGAGGTTAGGTTCGCAAGATGCGGAAGGGGTTATCGAACGTGTCACGGCACGACTGTCGCATGCTAACCCAGCAGTTGTTATGGCAGCGATGAGGGGTGAGTGGGCATGCGTGCATACCACACCTCTGTCACATCGTGTGCCTCAGTGATCATGTCCGACTTGGACAAGGTGACAGAGAATGCCGACTTTGTGAAACAAGTGGTGAAGAAGCTGCATCCACCCCTAGTGTCCCTCCTATCTAACCCACCGGAGATTCAGTAGGCTTCCTGTCTGTGTTGCACGGAGTGAAATCTTCGCGGTGCGATGGGGTGTATCTTTAGGTATGTTGCAATTCGTAACCTCAATTTGATAGTACAGAGATATCCCCAGGTCATGAACAGTGATGTGAAGGTCTTCTTTTGTCGGTAGTACCTCTGGGCCTTCCAGGGGGTGGGTGTTCTCGATCATAGCCACGCTATTGTGAATGGGAATCGGCATAGGACTGTGCTCGGCTGAGCTCACGTTTATGGGTATGTCCGATAGGGCCCTTGAATGTGGGGGTGAATTGATTGTGTTATTGGAAGGGATGTGTCGTAGGCGTTATGCTCTCCTTCCCTTCCCTCTGGGACGTGTTGCTCCGTGGTAGATATACGGACCCTGTGTACTTGAAGGTAGAGAAAGTGGATATGATGGTACGCCTGTGCACTCCGAAGAATGCTGAGCAGGTTGGTGCTGATCGGATAATTCGTCTTGTGTATTGGTCTCGACAGGTGCTGTCAGAATTCAAGGAGTATGCTGCTGATGTTGATATCGATTTCTCTCGGAAAGCGGTGAGTTGTGGTTCCGACTATGGTGAACCGAGGAAATATCGTGGATAGAGCTGATGATCAGGTCAGAGCGATTGGGCGAGTAGCAGTGGAAGTGGACGGCGTAGCGAGAATGGCCATGCCTGTTCTCCTCGAACTCATCGAAATGAAGGTCAACCATGTCGTAAGCAGTGGACATTGGGACGGGCGCTATCGACTTGAGTGGAGTTGTTCAGGTACAGGAGGCGGTCGTGGTTGTAGCTGATATCTTGCGGAAATATCATATAGAGTAAAAAGGGGTTATCGACTCTGTAGTTCTTCCCTGTGCGTTCATTCTAATACAGTACGCGCCATCTAGAGACCGAACGTACGTGTGCAGGGGTAACTTTTTCTACAGAATGACTGTGAAGCTAGAATTTCGAATATAAGGTCCTCTTATAAAGTTCTATTACGTGGACCCTGGCCGCAATCGATTTTCGAAAAAAAAATCATGGCATTTTTTCGCACGTGTCCGACCCCGGTATTGAACCTACGCCCTCCGTAATTGACCCCATCTACAACGATTGATCATCTGGACACAGAATAGTACCGTCGGCTGTAGGATATTGGCGGGTGGTCTCGGTAGATATGAGAAGGCGATTTCGGCACTGTGCGATAACCTAGAGTCCTTGGATCAGCCTGAGGCAAAGGCCAGTATGATATGGATATTGGGAGAATATGCTGAGCATATAGAGAATGTGGATACGGTATGTTGGCTGCATCGCTCCGCTAGGCTTGATGGTATTTCTTGGTTGGTGACAGGTCCTCAATACATTTATGGAGTTCTTCGCTGATGAGCCTGTGAGTGTGCAACTGCAGTTATTGACGGCTATTGTGAAGCTTTTCCTCAAATGCCCTGGTATCGGCGAGCCTATGGTGACACAGGTCGGTCGTGGTGACACTGTGGTGGTCCTTAATTCACGAGTCTGGTTATAGGTTCTCCAGATGTGCACAGAGTACAGCGATAACCCAGACCTGAGGGACAGAGGGTATCTTTATTGGAGGCTCCTTAGTACGGACCCAGAGCTGGCCAAGCAGATCGTGCTGTGCGACAAGCCAGAGGTGTTCTCTTGGGGAGGGGGCATGGACAAGGGCAATGGTCATGTGATAGGTTTGGTCTCCGGTGGAGTCTGCTTATATGCGACAGTATCATCGGCAGCTGCTGAAGAAGCTATGTGACGAGACTGGGCTCATGTCGAGTGTGTTTTATCTACCAGCAGAGGAGTTCATTACCAGAATGAGGGTGGGGGGAATCGAACCCGGGTGCTTGGGTTACTAGCCTGAGCAGGTTCATGATACAGACGACTACACTGGTGACGATTATCAACAGGACTTGTTGCAGGGAGATGACAGAACGTAAAAGCACTTTGGTATGCACGCATGTACATGGCGCTTTTTCGTTCAGCCAAGCACAGCCGAGAGGTATTTCAGAGGAGGATGGGTCCTCATCTGCTGACGCTTATACCAGACCAAGTCCAGGTAGGACTCTTATAAGGTCTCTCGCCTCCCGTTAGTTCACCGGT
This sequence comes from Perkinsus marinus ATCC 50983, assembly GCF_000006405.1. Lineage (NCBI taxonomy): Eukaryota > Perkinsozoa > Perkinsida > Perkinsidae > Perkinsus > Perkinsus marinus. The sequence goes on from NW_003210043.1 coordinate 55,583, forward strand.
TGCTCAGGTCCGACGACGTTCGACCTGCTCGATCTGTAATGGGTTCCTCGGCCATCATCGTCACCATTGTAGTGGGAGGTCCACAGTTATTGTGTCAAGTCTCACAGGCACTCTCCCGAGTTTCAGTTTGTCAATGGCAAGGGAAGGGTTCTCTGGATGTCCTCTTGTTGGGGTGTTGATGGCTTGTTTGAGGCTGGAAGTGGAGTTACTGCCACCGAACTATCGCCTTAGAGGGCTTTAGATAGCAGCGGCTCCGCGTGAGGCATCTGCTGTTGACCACCGCGCGAGGGGACTGTTGAGCATCTTAGGTCGACTTATCGCTGGACTCCTAATAAACTGACTCATTCGAACGTTTAGAAATTCGTTCTCGACATTTTACTGTATATGGTGTGGGTGAGTATTATCACAAAGGCCTTCCTTACTCCTGCGTACGGCTCTTGTAGTCTCTTCAGCTGATGCCTCTATTTCGGTCGAATGACCATCAGCGATGTACATTCGTCTTCTCCTGGATACTTCTAAGTGCCGGCGGGGTGGAACTCGGTGCTACTGCCGCGGTGGGCCGGGCAAAATTGAGTTCGAAAATAATTCCCCCTTCGAGCGCTGTTTGGGTGAGTAGTGAGGAGAAGCTGTCGTAAGCACAGGGAGAATCCGGTCAGGTTCCACCAGACGCTCAGCTGTCGCGTACTACTGTTCGAATGATGAGCATCGCGGGGTATTGTAGAGCGTGTCACAGCGCTATACGGGGTTGTTCCGTGGCTCTCATTGACAATCCAGCAGTCGCTACTCAGCAGCGGAGCTTCTTAGGTGACCATGATTGTTTTCGAGATCGGAATTCTGGATAGAAAACAAAATGGTGTTGTGCATACCGAACCTAGAAGTCCATATGGCTGTGTTCCTTCAGTTCCCCCTCCAATACAGTGCTGCCTTGACAGTGATGATGGGAAGTATAAATACAAGCTCATCGAAGCTGCAGCCTTCGAGGATGATGGAGAAAATGGGGAGATTCCTTCGACTGACGCCTTCATACGGATTTCGGCTCATGTTGACGATATACACTTTGGCCATGATCGACTGAGACCGTTCTTCGTGATACCCGAAGGGCGGGCTCTGGGGCGCATGTACGAGAATCTTGCCGAGAGAAGAGAGTCCTTGTCGGAAGGCGCTCTCAAACCTCTGCAGCTAGTCGTGGAGCGCGATCGGTTGATGGCACTAGTAAGCCTTCAGGTGGCCTCATGAGTGTTCCTTGAATGCTTCACTTAGGATGGTAATAGACGCCTAGCTGTATTGAAGGCACTGCACTGTCGGCATCCTGAAGTGTTCGATGGTTGGCTGGATGAGTGCCATGTGCTCATTTCACCGTCTTCGGCGCGTCTCAAACGGAAAATTACAACATCCCCGATGATTGATGGTCGGACGGTCCGTTTTGAGGTAGGCAGACTTTGTGAGTAATGCTGTTTTCGCAATAGCTCTTTCGTTTCCTCTCCTAGGCACACGCGAGAGTTTCTGATGAGGTACCCTACTGGGCACGAGGTCTCTACTTCGTTAACAGCGGTCCTGCCTTCACGAGAGGCATGCTGTTGGATGATATCTCAGGCTAGCTCATGCACGCTTTATGAAGCCTTCGTTTCAATATCTTCATTTTTGAGTGACTGCGGATCAATTCAAGAGTCATTCAGCACGAGAGATCCAGGCATGATTCTGGCGATTGCAGATGTCTGATCGAAAATGGAGCATCCCTCGTAAGTCATCGTGATCCGTGGATTGGCCGTTCTCCTTGCGTCGCCAGCCAGCCATCGAGATGATGCTCGGATTCAGCAGATTGAAGGCGGGTTTTACGAATTATGAGCTTGGAGCCAACATGAGGTGAGAGAAATTCCTGTGAGAAATATCAGGCTGATACTATTAGCTGTTCATGCGAATGCGAACCGCATAATGTGATCGCGAATCTTCGCTGGAATCGCCATGTGAGAACGGCTCGATGCCAGTGAATGTGATTACTGAGCAAATTAGACAACGTCCACGCGAAATAGCTCGTCGGATGGTCAGCTTCACAGCTCAATCTGCTATTGCCCATTCCCTCCGTATGCTCACAGAGAAGCGTTATGTTCTACTGTGTATCCCTGCTCTCGGGTTTTGGATCTCCTCACCTCTCGACGCTGGCTCTGATGCGCGATTTCGGGTGGCTTGTTACAGATTGCAACTCTAAGTGCAGACGCTATATGATTCATAACTTTACATCTACAGGCTGTGAGGCACACGAGTCGTTGATG
>NW_003210043.1:57952-67910 GCF_000006405.1 Perkinsus marinus ATCC 50983
ACGAGCATAATGAAAACCAATGACTACCTAGTGCCTGTTCAGATTTGATGTAACTATGTGGTGCAGTGCCTGAGAGCACGAACAACTGCGAAAGACTCATCGTGCTCTTTTTAAACCAGACTGATTCCGGCAGATGTATGCTTCCCCATCTTTGCAACTGAGATTGATTGCCAGAGGTCCTGTAGTACGGGATCATATCACATGGTCGAGTGTGATACATGCCCACTTCGACGAGACTCCGGACCCTTACTGAGTCATGAGTCACGATTCGCAAATGCGCAATACATAGCAGATACCTTCTTATTTCATAAAGTTCATGTCATCAACATTTTTACTGTTCGAAGGATTGAGTTGATGTCACGTTATTGGAGCCTTGCTAAGGCTCCCTATCGCTTCAGTTTAACGGTGGGATACTCCTCGTGAGAATGACACCGCTTTAACTGCCGGATCGACTCGAGACCCATTCCGCATAATAATTTCCAAATCCATTATATTTTGAAATTGACGCTTGAGTCGGATCACATTCGACCCAAGGGATGAAATTGAGTATCGACTGGAAATTCAACATCAAAGATGTTCATCGGTCATCCCTTTCCTTCCTCATCAGGCTCAACAGTACACCCAATATTCTGAAGGCTCTCACTACTTCCTACTCCGGAGTGTACGACGATATTCTCGGCACGCGATATATCTACATCAACTGTGATACGCGGCGGCTCGCCTAAAGGAAGCACCCTGTTCGTCGTTCGGTTTTCAGAGTCCGAGAAATGGGAACTTCAGATATCGTATTCCAGGGTAAGCATAACCCATGCACACAGCAGAACACCTGCCCGTGGTTTGCGTCGGTGATGGAGCATGCTGTTGTTTCTAAGATCTCACCATGTCGTCTCAATGATCACAGTTGATGGCCAGCTAGTATCGGAGATTCACCACGTGGGAACTTCTTGGGCCTTACAGAGGTATCAGCACTGCTGAATAGAGTATTAACCGCTGTGAATTCGGCAGTCAGTGGAGGTCTGTATGTTTCGGATGTGGTCCATTGCGTGGTTCCATCCTATTACGCGCTGACAGGCGTAACGTTGTAGTAGGCTCAGAGTTGCATCAGCGTTTCCCTCGAAACCTGCATCGTTGAGTTTACCAAGTTCGTTCCAAAAGTACCCTTCCCGCGTTCACTGCTCGCTCCACAAGTTGTATTCTTACATTTGCCTACTGGCATGGACTCTGGCACTCCTGCTGCGGTTAGTGCTGAGGGTGAAGGACACGAAGCCTTCGGAAACTACAGGAATCCCCGTGGGTTCTTGGAATCAGTTCTTGATGTATATTGCTGTTGTCGTTTTCCGCAGGCGATTCGACGGCGACGCTGCCAAGTCCGAAGGGATCTCCGTAAGATCAGTCGCCATAAAGCATTTCAACCACAATGGATCGTAGGGATGCCACTGGCGACACGGCCGAGAATAAACTGGAAGTTGACGATAGAAGAGTAGCATGTGATGAGGCAGCGGCCTCGCCCCCGTCTAGTCTCGATATCGACGGCTGGCGGATTGGGTAAGTCCTTGAGACCCTGTATGATTTTACATTGGGAAGCATGCTCAGTTCGAAAGGGGGTACTCCCGTAGAAGAAACTGAACAGACAGGAGAGCACGTGTGGGCATCGTACTGTCTCTCCTGTCAAGCAGTCATGTCGTCTCGGTAGTGTGCATTGCCGAGAAGATACTGAAGGAATGGTCGAGTCCAGTGAGAATGCTCTGAAGGAGGATGAAGTAAAGCAAGACGCTGTAGTCGGATACAGGAAGCGTAAAAGTAAGCTGCACCAGCTTGTAGCTACTACTGATACTACTGCCCAAGACGACGATCGCGGATTTACATCAGTGATTTCTCCCTGTAGCGCCAACAGTTTTTTGTCGGAATATGGTCGCGTTGCTTGCCAGCTCTATCTCAGGTGAATGTCTACAGATAGAGGTACCCGAGCCAGAGGAGTCCTCTAATAGTTTCGAGGAGGGGCTGTGCAGCGGAGGCAGCAAGCATAACATAGCCGAGCCATCTCTCAAGCGAAGTCGACCATTATCGGTGATTCATAAAACCGTCACTGCACCATGAAAATATTTCCTATCGCAGACCGAGGAACTCGAAATGATGGAGATTGCTCAGTACCACGCGGCGAGAGTGAGAGAGCGGTCGAGGACGGAGAGGTTTAGACGGAAGACCCTCGTGGCTAAGGTGACGATCGCCGTTAGGCTCTTCTTGGCCCCGCTTGATGGCTCGTTCGAACTCTTAGGCTGCCGACACCCCTTTAACAGCGGGTATACTGCCGTGCTCAACAATGAAACTGACGGTGCCTTTGGTGAGTTGAGATGAGTGGGAAGAAGTGGCATATCTTGTGATAGGAGCCCAAGTTGCACACGGCAGCGAGAGCTCTTGGAACCGGTTACGCTCCGAGGTCGGAGACCCCGAAGGACGTGGTCGATCAGGCTGACGGCCTGGCAGTTGCGGTGGGTGGCTCTCTCGCGGTGACTCGCAGGGGTGACGCTGACTGGGTTAGGCTGAGAGGTTCTCCAGTCGTCTCCGAGAAGCTAGCAATCCCAGATGGAGCGGCAAGCCCACCGTGAGCGTGGTATATGATGACATAGTGACTATCATACTCTGTAGGTTCCGATCTCGCCGAAACTAGCTCATATGAGGAGCCGGTCGAGACCAATGGGCACGGTGAGCCGCACACGGCAGACTGCAGCACCCGCTGCCGGTTCACTGCATAATAGCTCTCGAGGCGCTGAGACCAGCGCGGCATCGACGGATGGGCGAGACCATGAGGTGAGTCCGAACTCTGTGCGTGTCGCGGGCGTTGATTTACTCTGTCAGGGTGACAATGGGCCTCGACCGGTCGAGAGTCTTGCTGTTGAGGTGAGTGTAGTTATTGCGGCCCGCGGGGATTGTCATGGTGGTCAGACGGTGAGCTTCAGCAGTCGATTGCGGGAGAGCAGCGGAACTCGATGGACTGGCCGGCCCACAGTGAGCACGGCGCCGCCCGCCCAATGCTTATTCCATACCAACTGGTGTGTAGATTCCATCGTCCCCTCGCTTCAGTCGAGCCAAGGCATGGGTAGGTGGGGTAGGCTTCCCGCTATGACAGGCTTATCGTGGGTTGTGATCAGAGACATCCTGGGCTCAATCAGAGTGCTGTACAGTTTGAGAGGTTCACGAGGCATCCACTTGGCCCTGGTACTCCCAGCCACTCCCAAGACACGCCAAGGGTTGGTACCACACTGAGAGAGGAGGTGGGCTCTTCCGCCAAGCCTTGGGCCAATACAGATGTGGCCGAATTCCGCGACTTTTCCTCTTCTTAGGCCGAGAGGTTCACCAAAAAACTCCGTGAGAATGTAGCGAGTTGGAAGTGGGCTGGCAGGATCACTGTGCGTTGCCGAGAGTTGAAGTTTTTGAGACCGCTGCTTTTCAGGTGCCGAAGTCCCCGAATCTCAGCCACAATCGCGGCGGGTCCCGGGTGGGTGCTTCCTCACCTCTCAGCACGGCAGCTTCTGTCTTCAGGTCAACACCACTTTCTGTATGGCGGACTCTCGCGCGTTTAACAGCAGCGGACTGGAGACTTCTTTCAAGGTAGCGGTTAAGAGTGCGACGAGTTCAAGGATGTCTCCCTAGGCTCGACCGGCTCCCTCTTCAACACGGCGTCCTCACGCTGTCCCCCTCGGCCCATTGAGAGCCTCGACCAAACCCAAGAGCCCCAATTTGAGAACTCGAATTCGATCCGAGATCGCACCGTAAGATACCCCTCGCTTACATCCGATTGCAAAAAAGCATTTAGGAGCCGAATCGGAGACGACGCCGAGAACGACCGCCATAAATTCATCGCGAGGCCTGTGCCGAGACGAATCCTCGCAGAAGTTCAATTCACCGTTGATCTCGGGCCAGAGAAAGTAACGGTCCCTCAGGGCCCAGAGTTCAGTACGTTCCCGTGCAGTGACCGCCAGAACTCTCAGTGGCTTGCAGACACTCAGAAAAGATCCCTCGAGCGGAGCATGCAGAAGAGCTTCATCTCCAGCGACGAGTCTGCAGTCAGCTCTGCAAAATATAATGACATTTCTTCTATCCCCGTCACTGGAGATGAAGATGCAACCACGACGAGCGAACTATCGACGAGTCATCCGTTGTAGAGTTGATGATCATTTGCACGACGATGTATTAATTCATGCATGCGGGGATGGCAATTACCGCCATTAGGCGAATGACCGTATCGGTTTGAGAATGCAGTATTCACCACGAGATGTGTTGTGTTGAGATGAGTGGGAAAAAAGGAGGCGAGAGAGAACGTTAGTAAGTGTCGGCGCTTTCGGACATAATACAGTTTTTTTGACCGAAGTTTAGATACTCGACGTTAAGACACCACAAGTTGGTATTGAATCTGAATAAAATTCGACAGGGCTCCGTAAAACCACAAAGAGCTTCGCCATGCAGGCTTTCCGAATGTGTTTCTAAGCACTATGGTACATATCGCCGTGCATTATGATACTTCCTCAATTCTCAGCGAAAATTCACATGGAAATGCATCAAATGGACGTGGCAGCTCGTGTAGCTGCATCTCGCATGCACAATTCCCATTAAGTCGCCTTGCGTACGAAGATTGTCGGCTCAGTTCAACAGTGCGTATCACGATTTCACTTACCGCCGCAGGATCACAAGAATTTGCTATATTGAGCGAGGCGGAGTTGAAGATGCATCTAGTGAGGCCTGATCCCCTCCTCAAACTCTTGGTAGCCCACCAAAGGGAGATCTCTGCCGTTGTGTATCTCCACCAGAGTAATCCTCAACTGATTCACCGGATCACCTGATTATCTCTGAGCTTCCACACCTCATGAAACTCATGCACGTGCCGGTAGTGTCCGAGGCGGATGGTCCCAGAGTGTTCCGGTAGATTAACTACTAGTTAATAACTAGAACTCAAAAGAATGATTATGATGGGATGCCACATCATCCCGACAGCTTTGAATACCGCACGGCGGCAATAAGTGATGAACTTGACTACGACCACCATCAAGGAGAGCATCTTCATCCGAGGCGGTTATAGTCGTCATCTACAGCTCAATAATACTGATAATATCGCTAACTTCACGTAGGCACGATTGCCATAATTACTTCCATAGAATATGATGTTATACGGAACGGCAACCGCAAAAAATCAATTCCAAATGAATCAAAATGTCAACTAGGAGGCCCTTTGCATCTTGTGGGGCCGTTCAGGGTCTCCATCGGCACCATTGGAATCGGTATTGGGCATCGATCCATTTCTCGCTTCACGTCCATTGCCAGTGTCCACACCAGCTGCGGCGGCTGCAGCATTAGCAGCATCGAGCATCCCCGAGGCAGCGAGCATAGCTTGGACCACATCGCTTGCAGTATCCGTAGGAGACGGTGGCACAGCGGAAGGTTCCGACGGATGCGCTGATGGGACGACAGCCTCAGCCGACGACCGATCTTCAGGGGCCACGTGGGGGACGGTGGGACCTTCACCTGATGGCTCGGCAGGGACATTGTTATCTTCGGCCAGAACCCCAGCAGCCTGTTGGATGTATTGATTCAACAGGAGGATCTGCTCAGCCGTGCCCGTAGAGTAGTCCGAATGGGGCATCTGAAGAACCCAAATGAGGAGAAGCCCTCCTCCGGGATCTTACCTCAGCCTCAGAGTTGCACCCTGTTGGGCCGCCTGAGCAGCGAGATAGCGGCAGTTAAAGGGGGTCCCCCTCAGCAGCCGATGGGAACATCCCAGGAGGTGGTGCCGGAAGCATCATACCACCAGGCGGCATCGATTGTAATGCAAATCTGAGCACACCACTCACAGTCATCAGTGATAGCACATAGGATGATGTACCGAGTGGCTCCCGATACTGATCCCTTCGGCCTTCCTCTAGCCCTCCGGTCCCCAGCTGAACGTTCTCCCGGCATGAGACCGCCAACACATCCCTCCAAGGCCAGCGTTCTCTGATAGTCAACCTTGAGGAGCACGACCTCCTCCTCAGCTCTACCTGATATATCAACATCATGTGTAGCAGCCAGGTTCCACTCCTTATCAATACGAGTATACTCACCTTGAGCCTTCGCGACTAGGAGCCTCTGGCGGTCACTAATGGCCTCCTCCAGCGTTTGTCTTGGTGGCCCTCGAATGTTGCGTCGGTTCACCGACACTTGCGCTTGATAGCAGTTAGACTCCGGCTTGAAATACACTCCCGCGGGAAGTTTCTCATCAGGATTCAATGACTTCCGTTTGGTGCTCCGGGCCTTTGGACCACGAAGCTCGTGAACGATCTGAATATCGGCAAGTGAATCCACACGCTGTCGTACTACCCTACTCTCATTAGGTCTTCCTCAGAGGACGCGGACTCCATCTTGGCCCTATCCGAGATAGCTTCGGCAAGGGTTTGCCTGGCAGGGCCATCTATCTGAACAGAAGGATGCCATAAGACGAGAACCAGTTCGATGGAGCTCTCACCTTGGCCGTAGTGGGTTTAGGGGGTACCACTGTGCCAGGTGGAAGGACCGGAGCCGGCGGCATATGGCCGTTGAACTCCCCTCGAGTAGCCGACAAGGCTTGGGCCAGCTCTCGGTGCCTCGCTGCTGCAGCCAACGGCCCTGGTTGACGATTGGCCGCCGATATGTTGATACTGGCGATCTGCCAACATGTACGGCAATGTACCCATCACCGAGGAGCACAGCGAGCCCTACGTAGGCCTTCTTGCGCTTATGATAATAAACTCCTTTCGGCAGAAGTTGTGAGTGCAGATCCCAGCCGACGAGAACCTTCAAAGAACATGCAACATGGTGTGGTGACGGGAGGCTACCTCTTCAATGTTTCCCTCCATCTTGGCTCTCTCTAGTGTGAACTTGTCTTGTTCGGCCTCAACTGAGTCGATCGAGCAACTTGTAAGAGTCGGACGAGTACTTTCAACTTACTCTGTGATTGACGTTTGGGGCCTCGGACCTTCTTTCCGGGATACAACAATATCTACTCGAGAGAGGAGCTTCATGTGGGTTAACGACGACCGACTCACCTCTGCTTGATAGACCTTCTTCCGGCAGGTGACGATGGCCTGCCCTTGACTGAGGGCATCTTGCTGACTACGAGCTCCTGCAGAGTGGAGATGAGGAGGGGTAGTGAGACCAACTGCCGCCCTGTAATGAGATGGGCATCAACAGGCTCAACAGGCTTAGTAATGGCGACTTACCGCACTGGGAAGGGGATGGACGGATGATGGCGTACGTTCATGCCTGGGGTCGTTTGAGCGGCCTGCAGCAAACAATGGGCTTGGGGGTTGGTAACGAGTTGGGGCTACTGACCTCAGAATTGGGAGCGGCGTCGGGGATAATGGCATCATCCTCGCCGGCAGGAGGGAACATATTGGCGATGTCGATGTGGGACTCTGAGGAAAGGCGATGAATTGACGAAGGGATGGTACGAACTCACCGGTGCTTGGTCGCACTCCAACATCTACACCAACACGAACCGATTGACTGGGCGTCTGAAAAATAGACCCGATTTAGACCTATTCTGTATCCTGCTTGGTCGAGGGTAAAGATACGTCAAGGGCAACATCAACGATAGACCAAAATTTGGCACGCGACCGGTCGGCGACGTGTGCCGAGCTTCTTACCACCGGAGCTTGTCGATGATGATCATTCTGCTCCGACGTGACATCATCAGGATGAGGTATGTGTACGGCCGAGGCCGAGGCATATGATGGGTCCATCGCAACACGAATTGGCGAGCGAAAGGCACTAAAAGGGCGTGCGGCGATAATTTGGCGCTCAACCAACCACACACTGCACGCGCACGCAACTTTGATCGATTGTTTTTCGTGCAATTTACGTGCACTTTGTAGTTGCACTACGGTGTGCTATTGGTGTGGTATAGCTGCTGATATTTATGAGGTGGTTGCTACCAATCTGGAGCCACAGTACTCGAGGGCTTTGACGGGCATGATGAAGGAAAATTCACCAACTCGGCTCCTAGGAGACCGAACAGGAAACTTGAAAATGACCTGGCGGCTGCAGTGTATATCGATAGTATAGCGATTCTCTTTCCTCGTAAGACCTCTGAGGGCCCGAGGGTAAACAAAGTATAGAGTTATGTTAAGAGCGTTCGAATATGCGTCAATGGCGTTTATGAGCTCGCTTGTTCCTGAGCATGATATTTTTGTGAGATGTCTTAGCTTAGGAGCTAAAGTAGGATTTGTCATCAAACTGCTAGACGATAATCGTAGCGAGCTTCAGTCGAGACTGTTCCGATATGAGTATATTATCTGGATGTATTTCTAAGTCGAGTCCTTAGTTTCTCTACCTTGGTATTTTCCTTTGGCATTTCGCCTCAGTATGTCCAGCGCAGTTCAGAGCAAGCAGCAACAACACGAGAAGAGCTTCCTCCAGAAGTACCCTATCTTGGTCGACTTCATGACTGGTGGTACCTCTGCTGCTATCTCTAAGACCTTGGTGGCCCCCATAGAGCGTGTCAAGATGGTCCTCCAGACGCAAGATTCTAATCCCGACATTGTCTCTGGCAAGGTCGCCCGTTACAACGGCATTGGCGACTGCTTCATGCGATGCTGCAAAGAGCAAGGCGTGTCCAGTCTTTGGAGAGGCAACTTGACCAACGTCCTCCGTTACTTCCCCACCCAGGCATTCAACTTCGCCTTCAAGGACAGCATCAAGAGCATGTTCCCCAAGTACGATCCCCATAGCCAGTTCTGGAAGTTCCTCGCTTCCAATGTCTTCTCTGGTGCTGCTGCCGGGGCCGGTTCTCTTTGTATCGTCTATCCTCTCGATTACGCTCGTACCCGTCTTGCTGCTGATGTTGGCAAGGGATCTGATCGTGAGTTCAAGGGTCTCATCGATGTCATCACTAAGACCTGCCAGAGGACTGGTTTCTGGTCCATGTACCAGGGCTTCAGCATGTCCATTCAAGGCATCATCTTCTATCGTGGTGCCTACTTCGGTCTATATGATACCATCAAGCCCCTTGTGTTCAAGGATGAGAAGAATGCTAATGTTATTGCTAAGTTCGTTCTTGCCCAGAGTGTCACTGCTGTTTCTGGTTTGGTATCTTATCCCTTCGATACTGTCCGTCGTCGTATGATGATGATGGCCGGTCGTGGTGGTAACGCTGTGCAGTACTCTTCCAACTGGGACTGCTGGGTCAAGGTCTTCCAGGAGGAGGGTGTCCCTGGTTTCTTCAAGGGTGGTCTCTCTAACATGCTCCGTGGTGTCGGCGCTGCTTTGGTTCTTGTGTTCTATGATGAGTTCAAGAACGCTATCAACAATAAGATAGCTCAGAACAACCAGTAATCATCACTCAATAGAGCTGTTGCGTGTGCGATGATGAACTTGCTTGGTCGTTTCTGCATATTTAGCTTATAAGCAATCACAGTTGTTGTCAGTGGCCGGTTATAGCCCTTCGTTTCCCTTGGGTAATTATCATCCATCAACTGCCGTGTCGTTGCTTCTCTCTGTCGATGATGTGAATTGCTCTACTCTCTACCAGTATTGTTCCTACCATTACTGATTCGTCTATAATAATAATAATCCTATTTTTTGTTCGGTTTAGTCAATCGTGAGTTGAGTAGCATCAGCAACGGGTTTGAAAGATTATGAAGGGGAAGTGATGAAAACGGCAGAGGGTGTTTATGAGAGTAAGAATTCGATTGTGGAAGTTAAGGTCAAAAACTAAAGCCATACATCACATGGATTTCCCCTATTATATTTTGGTTGCTGCGATCAGAGCTCTTGTAAGTCGCAGATATCATAATACTGCACCACAGCGTGGGCTGACCGCTTGAATACTGATTGAGGTGATGTATGTGATTTTCGTGGTGCAGTGACGGATTCAGCGACACCGGCTAGTACTATCAACATGAATATTATATGGCGTAAATGTGACCAAATAGATCTCCGACCGTTGTGTTGG
>NW_003210043.1:68010-76127 GCF_000006405.1 Perkinsus marinus ATCC 50983
CTACGATTCGGAAATGGAGTGGTATGAACCAGATTAGAGCAGTATTCAACAGCAGCAGCAGTGCTGCTCTTTCCATTCAAATAAGTTACAAAATTGTCACTTCTCTTCAACAGGCCTCTATTCTAATCCAGTTTATGAGCCTGGCCTTGGAACGGCATGAACGGCAGTGGGTGTTGTTGCTGTTGTTGTTGACCTAACATCAGTTCCCTCATTCCGAGTCGTCACCCATCTTCCCCTCGGAGAATATGCACATGGTCAACTACGTGTCGGCGACAATATGAAAATTTTGAGGAAATTCTGGAAAATTCTTGTTAGTTTCCGTACAATCTTACTGTATATAAACTCCCAAAATAAGAGAGGGAACTCTTGAGCTCTGCCTTTGGAAACAAAAATACATTCCTCTTCCCCCACCACGCTACCTGTCTGCTGCCTATCCGACTGCTGCTGTTGCTGTTGCTGCTGTAGTAGTGGCATCCCCAACGTCTGTTGTTGTTGCTGCTGTTGAGTCGCTCCCTGTTGACCATCCAGGAAAAGGGCGGAAGTGGCGGTGACATCAGCACCACCTGAGGAAGGGTTGCCACTCAACCCAGTAGAGACAAGTCGTGCACTACCCCCTCCTATGAGCTGTGTATACAGGTTGGCCCGGAGATCGGTGTAACTACAAGCACGTATTAGCATACCATCTTTTGCGGAACTTCCAACGGCGTTATTACATCTTGCACGAGAACACTAAGCAGGCTCCCATCACCAACGTATCCTGACAGAGACCCGAAATTCCCATACCACTCCTCCCTCAAAAAGCCGCAAATCACAGGACAACACCCCGTCTCATCCCCATTACCATGACCATGGTGCCTAGGATGACCCCCTCCAATCCTGGTGTGAGCTTCAAAGAATCATGAGTCTTCTGGTCCATACCCTAATCGACCAAAACCATACCATCCCTTCGCCACTTCCTACTGCCACTACCTCTATACTCATACCAACATTAATAGTCGCAACTACATCTATCCCACAATTGAATGCACATAGAAAAGAGTAGAATGCAATGCCGGACAACAACCACCTAAAATAGAGAATGCCTTTCAACCGCCCTATTAGTCTCTACTACTACTACTACTACTACTACTACTACTACTACTACTACTACTACTACTACTAATACTACCTCCGGAACGTAGCATATCCCAAGAGTGCAAACATGAGGTCCAGCAGCGCACCCCAGCCATCTCCATAGATCATATGCCCGAACGACAGCACGACCTGTTTTCACGGTTCGCTATACATAAGCTCATCTGTATCTTACCAACATCATAAAAGATACATCAAGATACTTCCGGTACTTCAAGGCTGCGTGCGTGGGAGGGACCGGCACGCTCATGTACACGTCAGACCTACACTATCAGTGTATGTTCGTTTTCCTCACCTGAGCTCTAAAGTTTTCCCACAGGGGAGTCAAACCATCAAAAATTTCCCAAATTTTCCTCAGAATTCCCATATTGCCACTAACACACGTAGTTGACCATGTGTAAATTTTCCCCACTTGCACTACCCGTCCGCGACTGGAACGAGCATAGTAGTAGGGCAAAATGAACGACGCCCAATACAGGACGGAAGAAACTACTGACATTGTCTTGAGGCAACCCCAACTGAACTCGCGCATATGAGGAGATGAATAGAAACCAGAGATAATGAAAAAGGCGACAAACATGAAGGTAGGTGGGTCGAATAATAATACAGTGGCAAACTTCCCAATAAACCTCGCTATTGGATAACCTGCAGTAGCTGCGCCTCAGCAAACCCCTCCTCTTGCAAACGGTTAATCAACTGACTAACCACCTGAACACAGCGAACACTCTCAAATTCCATCCACAGACCTCGCTCCCCTACCAAAGTAACGGGGAAAATTATCTACAGAATGGTGCAAAAAAAGGGCCCATCCCTTGAAATTTCCCAGAAAAAAAGGTACGGCGTTTCCCTATGTCGCCGATTTTGCGTTTGGCGATAGCTCAACCTTGTATAGAGTGTAGGGCAGCAACCGACGTGGGCTATTGTCGAATGATACTCATTTTGTTCATCAACTCTCACACATTGAGAAAGTACAAGGGATGGACCCTTTTTTCGCGACGCCTACTTACCATAGTGACAACTTCTCTCTGCCGGGTGAGCTCCTCCGAGTCCCCTCCATCCCCCGGAGCATCCACACGAAGGACCTCCAATCTCCTCCTTAATGGCGGGGCTGCTTGTGACAGATCAGCCGCGAAGAACAGAAGATAAAGTCGCTAAACAAAAACCGCTTCGCTCCGCTAACAGCATCACCTACTCCAACGCTACCTCGGACATAGGCAGAGCCACACCATGCAAAAGGACCTCCAGCGTTTGAGAAGGATCATCGAAGCGGTTGACCTCAGTTCTGAACGACGACGCTACATCATCAACTCCAGAGTTCACCCATTTTTCCTACACTAAAGTGATGCTGGTGTCTCCGCTGGGATTCGTACTCGAGTCGGACATTTCCAGATACTTCTGCCTGCTGCGGCACTTCAATACGAATTTACGTATCTGTCAATCCGACCAACAGCAATCAGGCAACCATCCAGCTTGGGGAAGTACAGTTCCCCCAAGGTTTGGTAACAATGGTGAAAATGCTCCTAGTGTTACATTTACACGGAAAACTGATTGTTGTGCTTTCCTAGTCATGTGGAGAATCAAAAATGGGTTCCCTGATAGCAATCGACCGCCCCCCCCTACGATTTCGTGGTCCAACCGTCGCCTATGGAGCTTCGCAAAAGGATAATTAGTAACTAAAATGGGTGCACATAGTTCATTGGCCATTGCACCCGACAGAGCTGTTGTCACTTTCGGAGTGCTTGCATCGCAGAGCTGAGCACATCTCGAGACTAGCCAAAAGAATGGTAGCGCGGTCCGGCAGAGGGTCAACTAAGAAGGTACCTGCCGATGATGACTGTTCATAGAATTCAACATAGCCCTACAGAAGTGCAAGTCGCTGAGTCTCATCGCCTGACCAGTAGCGTATCCAAGGCCAGCACCAGCACCAGCGATATTCAGGCTGGGTATTTTATTAAAACTAGTACTGCCCGACGAAGGGGTCTGACTCACCCTGAGGGCCTTCAGTTGAGTCTCTAGTCGCTTCACCTGACGATGAAACACCCCTGTGAGTAGAGGAGAAGTGCTTGAGTGGTTCCTACTGAGAGGCCGACACGTAGCTCGTCTCTGAGGCTACTCAGTTCATCGACATCCGAAGAGTCAGCGTATGAACTGGAAGAAACGCTTCCATCGTCGGATTCCTGAGGGCATATGATCAGCAATTTACCACGCGCCATGAAATGCTTGTCAGAGAGTACATCGTCATAGTCTGACTCCACCATATCGCCAAATCTGTCCTCGATAGTACTCCTCCAAGCGCCGCTGCTGTCACCGGAACCCAGCGAACTCGTACCGTGAGGCCGCAGTCTAATAAGATAAGAACTTTGCCCGCCATCCAAGCGTTCCAGGTTCAATCCCTGCCCCTTACGCCCCTTGATTGTTCGGCCTCTTTGCGGCTGGTGTAGCTGTCCTTACATTACACTGTGGGCCTTCGTCCGACACTGAGGAGGTCCCTGACGACACATCCACTGTAGCCCACCACATCCTAGACCAGCCCCCACCTCTAAAGTCATCTCCCTGCTTCTCTAGGAAGCCCCTGGCGGTCAACCGCATGGATGAACTCCCACAGCCGGATACAGGCGATGATGACGACATTCAAATCAACAACAAGTGCTACTGCGAACGGATACCCAAATTCTGTCAACACCTCTGTGGCTGATCAGTTTTAATATGCAGTATACATGAAGCCCTCTCCAATGCTAACCGAATATAAAGACCAACCAAATCTGGCGCTACGTCAAACGACAACACTGATCATTACGGACCTCCTAGGTAAATGCCTTGTGCCAGTGAGCCAGGAAAATGTGCACATGCTCAACTACATGTGTTGGCGAGAATATATGGAAATTATGAGGAAACTCCTGAGCTCTGCTGAGGAAAGCGAACATATATTCCGATACAGGCTTGGGCTGTAGGCGGATTCGCCGGGGCTTGCACCAGTCGCGACAACTCCACATGTGATGCCGTCTATCACCCGTATGGTGTTGCTGACGAGGGCGCTGATTCCGAGGATTGACCATTTCGCCATAAATTCTACTCGTTCCTGTTCCCACCCACTGATGTCCACATCAGTTTCTACAGTAGGCCCACCAAAATCGACATCTACGTTTCCCCGAAGACCGAATCGGCAAAAAAATCTCAGCGGCGGTGACCACCCAGGGTTCGCCAACCTGCCTTACTTGGTGAAACTCCTTCCGGCTTGGCCAAGTCTGGATTTGGCAAAATGCAATACAGACCCTTCCTAGACCAGAAAATGACTAAACAGAAAAAAGACCAACCTGATTAATTTCTGCTGACAGCACGAATTTCGACAATCGCGCTCGCCCGGCGACAAAGTCCAGCTGGGAAAGTGACCATAGACGTTGTTAATGTAGAGGGTTTAAGGAGTAGCACTGAACCCGTCATCGCGCTAGTTCCGATGATTACGGTGAGGTGTAACATCATTGGGCTATATACAGAGTTCGGCATTGGCCTCAGGCTTTTATCCGTTTTTACTTGCCAGTTTTTCTCGCTATATTCATGTCAAGTCTCGATCAACTCAGCGGACTAAGGACAGGAGTGAAAAGGTAATAAGGCGTGGAAGATCACCATGCAAGTCATCGGTGGGCTGGTCTCGCGTAGAATGGGAAATGCCGTACCACACCTCCGCCAACTCTCGCAGACTAACTCGCCTACCATTCAATCGCCTAACGACCATCTTTCATCCGCTCGTTTTGTCCCTCTTGATACGTCAGTGATATTATCGTGAAGCCTGGCTCGACGGAGTCAGCCCATCATGGCGAATCATGCTAAGTTCACAAGGGTTCATCTGAGAGCACGTAGTTGTTACCCACTTGTGGAAGCCTTACGCAGCGTTTGAAATGCCTCCTCTGAAAGCGGGTGACAATGTGATTTTGATATCAACTGTTCTGGTCTTTCAGGACTGACTCGACCTTCTCTTACGCCACCTCTATGGCTAGTCGATACAGCAACGACCCTCATGCCGTGTTGTTGAGCCCTCCTCCGGAGGTGGATATCACAGTAGCAGCACATGCATCGGACGTTATGTGGCCTATGAATATGGGCACGAGGCAACAGATAGAGCTGGCCAAGGCTAGGAATGCTACTGTGTCGGCGTTACGGGGTATGAGGAAATTGGAAAGCGAGGTGAGTAGTAGTAGTAGTAGTAGTAGTAGTAGTAGTAGTAGTAGTGGTAGTAGTAGTAGTAGTAGTAGTAGTAGTAGTAGTAGTAGTGGTTGTGGTGGTGCTCTCGAAGGAGTTGGCTATGGCCTCGTCTTCGTATCAGATAAACGCGTTGAAGGGCCGATTGCAGGATGTGGAAATGGAGAAAGAGGTGAATGAGAAGCACATGAGGGAAGAAGTAATAATGTTGGAGGCGTGTATCGACACCAAAGGGTCGTTCATTTGACAACCTAGCCATCGTCAATTTACTCTATTGTTGATATCAGAGGATCGCCCTTATGCATAGAATAAGTAGTTTGTTGGCTTTGGTGAGCCTAGGCCTAGGATGATCGCTTGCTCGGTGTTCCTCCCAACATTGTTGATCGTGATGAACTCTCCCAATGTGGTCTAGGAGGAAGTGGCATCACTCGTGTTTGGCTAGTGCTCTACTCGTGTGAAGAACAACTCGGTCCGATTTACCATTTTTCCATCAGATTGAGCGATTGAGGGCCCGTGGTGCCGTGAGGGTAGCTAGTGTTGAAGACGACGGTGGTGATGAAGAGATACCAGATGAGGCCGACAGCACCGTTAGTATAATACAACCTACACAAGGGTGAGGACAGAGCTGCTCAACAGGGCGTGGATGTCCATTTTAGTTGCAACGGTGATGAGGGATCTTCGAAGAGATTCTTCGATCGGGCTATCGAGCAAACGTAATAAGCTCGGGCAGGGGGAGCTTAGGCGTTGTGGAAGGGCTAGTCAGCGACGATGGCTGGATTTTGAGCTTTTTATCGGAACTTGGTATGGTTGGCTTCAGGTTGGAATCAGCCAAGCAAGAAGGGGCATCCAATCGATTTATGATGGGCCCTCCTGAAGGTCAGGACATTACCTTGGAGATGGCCAATAGGGCCCTGGCTAATGGATGCAAGCAAAGAGATGAAGAGATCACTAAGCTCAAGGTGGGCGGGATGGGTACCCTTGAATGCAGAGATAAGTTGTCATGATGTGGTTCGTTCGCGTGCTCGCTGATCATACTTTTCTTACTGTGGTGACACGCGATTATTTGGGGAGTTGTCGGACTCCTTTAGGCCGAGCTGGAGAGAGTTACTAGTGAGCTCAACGAGTTGCGGACTAAAGAGAGGATGCAGAGGTCCGATAAGGAGGTGGCAAAGGGTGATGATGACGATGATATGATGAAGAGCAACGGTGACACGAAGGATTGGAAGACAGTCGTGAGGAGCACAGCTGGTGATGGGGGACAACAGGGAGAGATGCCCAGTAGTTCACAGACGAACAGAGTGGAGCGGAAATGGTAGTGATGCCAGGCCAGTTTTGTATCTTGCACGGTCGAGCCTTGGATATGCTGTATTCTAGGTATGAGAAGTTGCTATGCTTTTCATCTGATGCTACTCCCCCAGTGGATGTGGAATCGGCGCCCACTCGATCGAGCCCCCCTCCGGTGCTCTCCGCTCGAACTGAAGCTACAACGGCTCCGCATTCTCCTTAGACTAGGCTCCTGGACATTCTCAGTGTACGATTAATTCACCAGTGTATCAATACTTTTGTACACTACTACTATTATAGTCTTCAATCTCCTATTTCCGAACGTGAGCCAAGAAGACAGTAGGATCATCCCGAATAGTTCTACTTGCATCTTTTGGGAGTATGAAGGACGAGTTTGATGTTCTTTGTTGGGTTGTAGTGGTCAACAACTTGTAGTTATTTGGAGGGTGTAGTGACATAGGGTACTGAAGGATGAGTAGGTGTTATTAGTGTATAGTTTAGTATACTTTTTTTCTGTTTTTAGTATAGCCACTGTAGTTATTTTATGTCATGTTATAGGGGTATCGAGACGATTTCCGGTGGGTATTTCTTTCGAGTCAGGGTACAGGTATGTGTGGCAACTCATGGAATACAGAATTGAATGGCTCTCGGCTGGGCTGTGGAGGACCGGGCCATGTGGAAAACCATGTTTGTTTGTTGTATCGCTGTCAAGTCTCTGGGTGTGGTAGTGATGGAGGGAGGGTAGCTTTATAGCTGGAATCTCTACACTGACGCCTCCGCAGCAGCGCATTTGGGCCTGGGTCCACTCGCGGAGGTAAAGGACCTTCCATGGTAGAGAGGTAGACTCGGAGAGATGGCAGATAGAGAGCGAGAGAGAGTCCATGATGGGATCGCTAGATATTCTATCACTGCTGATGATTGGATGTCTCCATTACCACTATGTATCGCGTCTGTGAATTCAATGGGACGTATGAGCTTATTCGAAGAGAGTTGGCTCGACAGCGACGTGTGACTTGAACCCATCTTCGCTGTTGTATATCGGCACTCGATCGCGGACGAAATTACAATGTCGAGTCGTCTTCAGTGTTTCAACAAGAAGATAGGGACACGGATGCTCAGTGTTCTTTTCTAGGAGGGCAATCAACACTTGCTGTCGCCTCTGCAGTCTTGTTATCTTTTTATGTGAAGTATGGCGGCCAAAGCTTGTCCTCCGATCTTGCGTGTTACACTATTGGGGATGGGTGGTAGCGGTAAGACGTCATTAGTGAATTCATTCGTGAGGGCATCGGGCGCAGTGCCTCCTGATGGTGAGTATCCTTTCACAGGTTAATAATACAGTGTTGGATGAGCATACTCCGACAGACCATCCTACTCTGTATTATAAGGTTGGTTCGCTACTCGCTAGTGGGCCTCCGTCGCGATTCGTGTACTCATAGACGGTGTTGTCATCTGGAGGCGACGATGAGGTGGATGAATGGTCGATGTTGGAAATTGAAGATACTTAT
>NW_003210043.1:76227-80945 GCF_000006405.1 Perkinsus marinus ATCC 50983
CTCAGTGGCCTGTTGGCTCTGGGAAACGTCATATGCGCGTTGAGCTCAGCTATGGAGGAAAACAGCAGTGGTGCTACAACAGGAGCAGTGGGTGGTGGTGACGCCACTGGTGGAGGCTCTCAGTCTCATGTACGCTGGATATGCGAGATAAACCAGTTTATCACAGCTCGCTTCAGATCCCTTACAGAGACAGTAAATTGACTAGGATACTCCAGGTGGGAAGGGCTGGTCAGGAATTTCGTGGCGCGTGACGGATCCCGCTTCGCAATGTAATTGAACTGGATTGGTCAGGACTCGTTGGGAGGCAACTCTCGTACGGTGATGATAGCCTGTGTGTCGCCAGCAGGAGCGGACTTTGCAGAGACCTACAACACGATAAAGTGGGATAGGATTAAGCCATGACCGTCTATAGTGGGAGTAGGTATGCTAGTCGCGCTCGTTGCATCACAAATAGACCTGTTGTGAACACTGACCCGACGAAGAAGTTGCTGATGGAATTGAGACAACAGGTGAAGGGAACGCTCAGGCGGCGACGGTTGCCGTTGCTGTTGGTCATTGCAGATCCGAGATCTCACTGAGGAGAAGCTGCGGTTTATGGGCCATGGATCTGGTCAGAATGCTGAGGACATCAGAGCTGAGGTGGAACAGTGGCAACAGAAGTAAGTAGCGCGCGCCCGACGAGGGGGTATGCCGTGTATATGCACTATCTGAATTTCGTGGCGCGTGACGGAATCTCCGAGTACATCACTATTGCTACGATCTCACGAGACTTCTGACCAGCCTCACTCATTCTCTATGTGAGAACAGTAGAGTGCGGGCGAATGTGCAGTGGGCCAACTGCATCACTCGTAACTGCTGCTCAGGGACTCATTCTAGATTCTACGAGCGGTTACTGAATATCTCTTCAAGGTACTCTGATCTTCACGCCTTGTGTGTTGCTCGTGGTCTGGACCCGTCTGGGGAGGGCTTCGACCCCCCACCGTCGTCGCCCGGCTTTGAGGGTTGTGATGCTGACGGAAGGAACTCGATGGAAATGCAACGCGCCGCCAATAAACGCCTACAGGAACGGTGAGAATGGGCATTTCTCGAATGTGGCTTTTGAGGAAGTCTGCGACGAGCAGGTGCGCATCACTGGAGTCGCAACTGGCAGAGTACCGCGATGTTATGGCTAAGGTGTGGGCCCGGAACAAACAGTTGGGCAGTGAGAACAGCAGACTTAGGGGCGATACAGAGGTACAGTGCTGGAGAAATATATGGTCTCTTCCATCAGCTGAGCTTGGGAGTTTGCATACTAATTCGGGTAGAAGTGTATGTAAACCACTAAGAATTTCACGAGCTTTCCTCAGAATTTTTATATTGTCACCAACGCACAAAGTTGGAATATATGTTTATGTTCGTTTTCCTCAACGGATCTCAGGAGTTTCCTCATTTAGTAAAGGAGGGCTCATATACGAATTGGGATTGAAGTTTTCAGAGATCTAGACGATTTTTCAAAAATTTTCTCGGCATTTTTGTATCGTCACCAAGTTGGTGACACCAACATCTGTAACTGAGCACTTACATATTCTCCCACATCGCAGAGGTGTGTTTTGTCCGAGACTATATGCCGTGATACTGTGAATGCGAGGATTGCTCCTGAGAGTTTCGAGTTGGTTTTGTTCGCGTATACTAGCTGCTACTCTTATATATTCGAATAATACTACTGTCTCTGGAATTAGTGTTGTAGTCCGCAATAGACCTACAGTACGTGTGAATTTGAGATGCAATTTTGGAGGACAAGTGATAGTGAACAAGTTGTCGCTATCATCACAGTCCCAAACGGGTACTCTCATCACAACACATGTTCATAGCCATCGTTACATTGTATATGCGATATAGCTTCTAATCGATCCTCACAAATGAGTCTGGCAAATTACACACGTTTGCATATCAAATTGACACGTACTGTATTCTTACTCCTGAATGCAGTCCCAGAATCAAATCTCATATGTAGAGAAGGATCTGTTGAAACTCGGAAGAGAGTTGTTGATTTCCTAATTATGATACTACTGCATATTGGTTTCGGGGAGGAAGCTGATCATCGTATCCATGGATCTATGGTTATATACTTTTCATTTATCACTAGTGAAAACTATATTTCACGATTACTGCATATCGCGAATATCGGCTTTTTCACAGAGTATTACGCCACTTCACGTAAAGCAGGTGAAACTACAATGTGTATTACATGTAAATGTCTATAGTTTGATGAAGCATTGATTCCCTCAGGCACCTCCGGAAGAGACGGGTCTTGATACCTCTTCTGTCGATGGTGACACGACGTCTACTAGCAGTGCTGGGGATGTCACGGACCGCTTGGCTAAGGTGGAGAGGTTACGTCACGTGTATTTTGGTGAGTTCATTTTGCAGCATTTGGAACTGGACGAGAGCAATTTGTCGGAGTTGATCGGCATGGTGGGAGAAGGAGGGGAACACCGAGGGGATGGGGAGGTGATGCACGGATGCATTTCTCGCGCGCCACAAAATTAACTTCTGAGGGTAGGAGGAGGATCTGGCGGGAGCGGTTGAAGCTTTGCTGCATGCTACAAGCGACTGGATGGACAACAAGAATGGTGGCGAAGGAAAAGTCGAGGGTGGTGATAGTCTACGCCGAAGGTAAGGACCGACTCCTCGTTGTCATGTAGTGGAAAGTGTCATATACTTTGGGAAGCAACGCATATGAGGGACTCATGCTCAAAGTATGAGAGTATGTAATAAGTTTGAGAATGTGATTTTTTCACGCACGATTATATCCACGTAGCTTGAAAAAGTATTAATATGAGTCACATGATATACAGTCTCATATAGTGGAGCTGTGCTCAGTATCGCGGCCCAGGAGCGGCATCTGCAGGGCCTTCGGGATGAGCACGAATCCCATACAGCTATGCAACAGGCATACCTCGAGAAGATTAGAATGTATGAAGGCATGGTGGAAAAGGCCAATAAGGAAAAAGAGGTGGGAAAATGATTTGCTTCGCTCCGCTGTTAATTGATTGTATTTAGGAGTTAGCAGCACAGATAAATGCTAAGAAGAGCGACAGAAAAATGACGGAGTTACTGGAGAGGAAGTGAGGGCGGAGCGAAGCGATTTATGATTATTAGCGTTTTTTTCAGGCAACGGGATAATCAGAGGATGCTGGACCAACAACAGAAGGAGATGCAGCAGCTACGACGGGAATTGAGTAGCATTCAGAAGGCTAAGGATCGATGTGGACAGGAGGTAAGTTTGGAAAGGTGTGGTAGGCTAGGTCGATAGAAGTGTCAATGGCAGGTTGTTCGCCTGGAAAAGGAGTTGTCGATGGCTAAGGCGGAGAAGGTTCGAATTCAGAAGCAAAGGAAGGAACATGACGAAGTGAGTCTAAGGATCTCATGAATTGGCCTTGGAATCTTCGCAATGAGTTCGTAGCATTTTTGGCTATAATCTAAATTTTATTAAAACCGAAAAAATATTATTATTTTTCGTGCGACGAGATTCTTGGCATCCTGACTTGTTTGTTATTCGTAATGATGATGGCTGAGATTTTGGACTGCAGGCGCATCGGAAGATCCTCCAGGACAGGGATAGGGTGATAAACCAGTTGAAGCGAATACAGGCCAAGAAGACATTGGAGGCTAAGAAGAACGCTGATGTGCTATCCAGGCGTCCTCGGAAGACTGTCATATTGTGTGCTCAGTCCAATAAGAAGACTGTCACTACGTTGACTGTTCGCAATGAGACATTGTTGAAGCAACTGAATGCACTGAAAGAGGCTCAGAAGAGGCGTAAGCTGTTGACTTCTGCTACTGGCTACTTTGCGCGCCATCTCGTGTGATCTATGACCGTCTATTACGCGCGAGAGCCTCCTATAGGGTAGTTGTTCGATGGGGCCATATTGATGGCCACTGTGAT
Source organism: Perkinsus marinus ATCC 50983 (assembly GCF_000006405.1). Classification (NCBI taxonomy): domain Eukaryota; phylum Perkinsozoa; order Perkinsida; family Perkinsidae; genus Perkinsus; species Perkinsus marinus. The sequence goes on from NW_003210043.1 coordinate 80,156, forward strand.
GGAGGACGTGTGGTATGGCGAACTGCTGTGTATTTCCTCAGGGGTCGACTCTCGTAAGAAGTCCCTTGGCCCAGCAGCGCAGGTTAGGCAGCAACAGAGAGCCAGAGGACAGAAGAAGGGACCAGGAGCTGAGCTGAGTTGCATCAAGATCTGGCTCAATGACCTGCTGGATCGGCAGATGGCTCGCGATGGTGCCTCTGAAAGTGTAAGTTGAGGGACTTGGGAAGACCGAGGACGTTTACTGGTTGTAGGCTGAGAAGCTCTCGGAGGAACTTGATGAACTTGAAAAAAGGCTGGATTCGCAGAGGTGGGGTCGGCGGAGCGATGCAGTGAAAGAGGAATAGTTTTTTGACTAGACGTTACATCATCGAGCTTGAGGCTAAGGTAGATGATGCTGAAGGGTTGAAGAACAGGAGGAAATCGCAGGAGAGATATCATGTATGTCGCGCGCCACGAAATTACTGGTTTCAGTAGTTGGCAGGCTGAGCTGTTGGACGCTCAAGAGAATCTGGATTCGATGTCGGCCCAGTGGTCGGTGATGCAGAGGAGGTATATCGAGGTGAGCGTGACGGCAGCTGATCGAGGTGATCGAGTAACTGGCTTTGTCTCAGCTCACGGACCCTTCGAATCGTCTAGCACATCCTGGGTGATAGTCTGAAAGAAGTAGGAAAGTGCTTCGCTCCGCTAGGTATTTTTGGCAAGGTGCTTTCCGTGGTGGCGTCAAATCTTGATGCGATGGCTAGAATCTTCTGGGAGGAGCTACTCAATGGTGAGCCCTCCTCCCTGCCCC
>NW_003199720.1:0-1367 GCF_000006405.1 Perkinsus marinus ATCC 50983
ACTAGCTGGGTTCCGTAATAACCCCACATTAGGGTAGGACCATTCATAGAAGACCGTCTCACCACTACGACCACAGGTACTGCGGTATGGCAGTTCATCAACCAAAGTCATAATGCCTTATTCAACTATGCTAACCGTAATGCTAGTGCAGAGGTCAGCTGTAAAGACCCTAACGTAATGAAGGAGGCCCAGCGACGGTTCATAATGGGGTACATTGGCGCTGTATCGACTAGTATGGGTCTTGGTAGTGTCCATGATAGAGCATGCCGGATGTCCATCGCTCGGTGTTCTTAGGCTTACTCCTCAATAAGTGCCTTGGCCGTATGTTGACACCAAATGCCGGAGCCTTCTTTAGAACTCTAATACCTTTCCCTGCAGTCATGGGTGGTAACATTGCTTCTGGTAAGGACCATTGTAACCACACTCTGCACTGTAGACCACCTCCTTAGTGCTCCTCATGAGGTGGCATGAGCTGTCCACTGGTATAGCCGTGCGGAGGGCTATCGATACATCTGAGGATAGCATCCAATCTAAAGAGGCTGCTAGAAGGGCTGTTAAGGATACTATCATCACAAGGTACCCTAACCATTCACTTACTCCATCATGTGGATGGTCAGGATTGTATTACCAATACCAGTACTACTTCTACCACCCCTTCTACATCGTGGTGTCTGGACTCGTTTCGTACCAACAGCAGCTTTGCCTGGGACCAAAGCTAATATCATAGGGATGTGTAAGTGGATGGTTATGAGCTCACGAGTCCCTAGCTCTATTCAGCTATCCTCTCCATACTATGCTTCGCCTTCGCCTTACCAGCAGCAGTAGCCTTGTTCCCCCAAGAAGGCGCAATGAGGGTTGATGAGCTAGAGGATGAGGTGGTGGTGTTATTCTCATGGTATGGTGATATCCTATGTCATCAGGCCCAAAAGGAGGCCCTCTCTCGGTGGGGTCCTGCAGGAATAACTCCATCATCTACTGTGGTCTACAATAAAGGCATCTGAGCACTTCACCTCCCCCCATGTTGCAGTTTGAGGCATTTGTGTTTCTATTATCGTCTTATAAAAGCTTGTGAAGTCATGGGAAATCAATTCACGGGGGGTTACGTGCTCCTTGAAGCAGCACTCTGGTTAGCCGCCTTCCCGTCGTATCACATGATGGGTTATGGACATAACGATCGTAGCCCCTGTTCTCCATCTACACCAGAGGGTATACCCATTGAAGGGGTATCAACAAATGGTATAGCTAATAGGCCCAGGAGTAGTACCATCAGTATGAGAGGTGTGGGGGATAACAATCCCAGTACTGTCACTACGCCTACCTTTGCATAGCGCTGCTGTCTTAGTCCCCAGTACTGTAGCTCTATTACA
>NW_003209384.1:0-1127 GCF_000006405.1 Perkinsus marinus ATCC 50983
TACGATATAGTTGAGACACTGCTGAGGGTCTATGGCTTGGCTTCAGATCACCAAGCACAATTACCGATACTCTACAAGTGATACTCGATTCCGGAATTGCAACCCGATTAGTGTATATGATATAGTTGAGACACTGCTGAGGGTCTATGACTCGGGTCCAGATCACCAAACACAATTACCGATACTCTACAAGTGATAGTTGATTCCGGAATTGCAACCCGATTAGTGTATATGATATAGTTGAGACACTGCTGAGGGTCTATGGCTTGGCTTCAGATCACCAAACACAATTACCGATACTCTAGCAGTGATGCTTGATTCCGGAATTGCAACCCGACTAGTATATATGATATAGTTGAAACACTGCTGAGGGTCTATGGCTCGGCTCCAGATCACCAAACACAATTACCGATATTCTAGCAGTGATACTTGATTTCGGAATTGCAACCCGATTAGTGTATACGATATAGTTGAGACACTGCTGAGGGTATATGACTCGGCTCCAGATCACCAAGCACAATTACCGATACTCTACAAGTGATAGTTGATTCCGGAATTGCAACCCGATTAGTGTATATGATATAGTTGAGACACTGCTGAGGGTCTATGACTCGGCTTCAGATCACCAAACACAATTACCGATGCTCTAGCAGTGATACTTGATTCCGGAATTGCAACCCGATTAGTGTATATGATATAGTTGAGACACTGCTGAGGGTCTATGACTCGGCTCCAGATCACCAAGCACAATTACCGATACTCTACAAGTGATACTCGATTCCGGAATTGCAACCCGATTAGTGTATACGATATAGTTGAGACACTGCTGAGGGTCTATGGCTCGGGTCCAGATCACCAAACACAATTACCGATACTCTACAAGTGATACTTGATTCCGGAATTCCAACCCAATTAGTGTATACGATATAGTTGAGACACTGCTGAGGGTCTATGGCTTGGCTTCAGATCACCAAGCACAATTACCGATACTCTACAAGTGATACTCGATTCCGGAATTGCAACCCGATTAGTGTATACGATATAGTTGAGACACTGCTGAGGGTCTATGACTCGGGTCCAGATCACCAAACACAATTACCGATACTCTACAAGTGATAGTTGATCCG
>NW_003201366.1:0-1266 GCF_000006405.1 Perkinsus marinus ATCC 50983
TTACCACTGTTGAGTTCCAGTGGGTAGGCGTATCTATTGTGTAGTTTAGGTTAGCTTTCTCTTCATCAGGGATGTTGCTGCGGACATCCTCCATGATGCGAGCTGCCTTCCCGGAGAACTTCAACATCTTTAGCATCTCCCGGCATTTTGTGATGACGTTATGGACGACGGTCTGGTTGCGGACTGGTTTGGTGTCCTCGAGCCCACTTAGCCACGCGGCATCGTCTTCTGGTCCCCACTCGTCATCATCCTCACTGTCGTCATCTTGATCGCTATATATAGCGTTAGCGAGTACTTCGACATCATCACCACCATTACCATCGTTGTTACCATTACTACCATTGCCACCACTACCACCACTACCACCACTAATACCACTAACACCAACATCACCAACATCACCACCGTCATCCTCCTCCTGGTAGTTGGAGGCTTTGCCTCGATTGTTCATATTGAGGAAGAGTTTGAGGGCATTCGATACTGCCAGATGGAGACGATGTCCCGCACACGGCAGTCAGCACACCATGTGCTTCAATCTAAAGCGCTTGTCCAAGTCAGGCTCCTTGTCGTTTTTGCCGGCCTTGTCTTTGTCCTATGCTTTACGGCTCTCCATGAAGAGCTTGGTCGAGGCCCTACGTAGGTCTCCCCCGGAGTCGGTGACGACGAAGGCCACCTGAAACCAGTGAAGCTGAATGGATATTCTTCTATGGAGTACAAAACCTTGTCCAATAGATTCATTTTGTCCTAGGTGTTGTAGATTATGCTCGCTAGGTTCGGCGCTGTGTGGTCTTCCGGAATCTCTTCAAGTCCGATTATCGTAGACTTCATCTCTGTTGGTAGCCCTTTGTCGCCCTCCACAATGTAATGGTGAGCCACCACTCCTAACATGCTCTGGGTAGAACGTCTAGACCAAGCGTCAGTTGTTATGGCGATGATGTCCGGTTTCTGGAGGTCTTCTCTGGCTTTATGGATACGACCGTGTAGATGCGTGTCTAGTAACCTGCTCAGCGCTTGAACACTTTGTCTTATGTGGCTCACCTTCCTATTTGTCTTCGACTCGGTATCTTGTATCCTTTATCGGATCTGCTTGCTGTGAGGTACTTGATCAAGGCAACCAAGCCAGGACCGTCCTGGCAGGACGGTCAACGGTACATAACGGCAATCCGTCAAGGACTATCTGTGATAAAGGACTGGAGCATTGGCCACATTCGCGGTTATGCCATAACCGTTATGACTTATTCCTATCATTTCGACAACTAGCGCAGT
>NW_003216964.1:0-1249 GCF_000006405.1 Perkinsus marinus ATCC 50983
GTCGCTATCAACATTCTGTGATTGGAGATGACAGTATCATCGACGATAACGGTTCCGAAGTCGTTGATCGCTCAGTGCTCTACTTCTCGAGTTCATTTTGCGCGACACTGGAGTTCTCTAACACTTATAGTATCCAATAACAGAATTTTGTGGAGTTCGTCAATGTCTCACTACGTTCGTTTATCGCATTTCTCCAAATTCATTTCCCGAAGCTCCATTGAGCATCAAATACTCTATCCTAAAGATTGGAGATTGCGGCCATGGAGGATGTACAGGATGGTCATACTTCAGCCGCATAAGACATGCTGTCATAGCTATGGAGTTCCATGCTATAATCCACCTCCGTTCGAGAGCTTTGATTACTCTGTTGATGAGCCTTTGAAGCGTTGTGGTACTCTTTTGATCTTTCTTACCTGGACCCCACACAAGATGGATCCAATCTGCCACCACCCACGAGTCAACGTGTTGATTGTTTACCTGTTGGTGATTTCGGTAAGGCTTCTAGCGTCTCAAAGCCGTAATGGAAACCCTTGTAGCCTAGATACACATTCAGAATATATCTCGTTGACAGCGATGCTACCATTTTCGGACCATAAGATCAAATATTATACTTGAAGTATGAGCGGCATTCGGTTTTCTCTGGAAGATTCATTTCGACTACAACATTTCCTGGTCCAATAAAAATAATTGTAAATCAAATCCAACGAATTTCACGCTAAGTTGAGGAGTGTTGCCAAATTCAAGTAATTGTCAAGTCGAAATCATTTTGTCACCGAAGATTCTGGCTGTATGTCAGGATGTCTCTCAACAGTGTGCGGACAGTGTACGCTGTACAGCCTACATGGCAAGTTCTTAGGTAGCGGTTCCCGAGGCCCTACAACTCCATAACGTTGAACTCATGTAATACATGATAACACTCAAGCTGAGTGACTCAAGCTGTTGATCCACAACAACTTTAATGCATGATCCAATCTGGCTGGATATAAGTTATATTATTAACCTGTTTCAAATACCGTACTTTATGTTGCCCTCAGCGAGTGATAATATCACTCGCTGAGGGCAACATGAGGTACCTACGAGGTGTTGCTTCTGGTCCCTTTCATAGTCAACCCAACAGTTAGTGATGGTGCTTGCGGTAGTGGAGATAACAAAGAGAATCAAAGGTTGATACACCAATCTATATTGTACTTGCGTGCTACAGCTAATAGAAAATGCTGAAGAATCACAAGGAAACAAGTTGGTACCATAC
>NW_003200179.1:0-1004 GCF_000006405.1 Perkinsus marinus ATCC 50983
AAACCGTACCTAGCGTTCAAATGATCGTGATAGTTGTCACGGACTTCGCCATGCGTCATGAGATAGACTCGTCTGACCTGTTCTGTACAAGGAATTATAACTCTTTGTGTAATGCTATAGTAGGACGAAATATTATGGAAACGTATGCTTCTCGTAGGCCCAGTAAGACTGCAGACGCGACGATTGCATCCTCCTGTTCATTGACTAGGAATCATGGAGCGAAGAAGGGGATGGCAAACACTGTCGCGCCCCTTACTATTATTCTGGCTCATGCCCACAAGTTTTGAACTTTGCAGGATTGGACCCTCTTGAGAAGGGCAATGTCGCTCGTCAGTGTGGCTCACAGTATTCGTGTGTCGACCAGTGCAAGTCTGATCTCAACCGCGCATGCCCAGTAAGTTCATGATGCAGGATTGAGCGAAGGGTACTTGCTTAGCAATGCTTACTCAGGATGGATGGAGTTATACCTCCAACGGCATGTGCTCTGCTCCTTTGGAATATACTGGGCCCTGTCCTACTTCATATGATCTAAGATCCCACAACAGGATCATGAAAGCGCGTTTCGCCGATATTTGTGATGTAGTTTGGCCATGTTTTTCCTGAGCTTTCGGGCCGAATAGGTTTCCATCTACTCAGTATTCCCCATAGAGGAATATTATTTAGAAAACTGTGTGTTGTAGCACTTGTACTACTATGAAAAACTTCATGGGTATGGCGAGCACAACCATTCTCCTAACGATATTCGTATCGGGGGTCGAAGGCGATCCAAGCATAACTCTTCGCTTAGACACTCCTCTGGGTTTCAATCGTAAACGCTCCTCAACGAGTACGACTAGATGTGACAGTTTCAATGTAAAAAGCTTCATTCTGTCTTTAGAGAAAGAGTCTAGGGAGCTCATTGACTTTGTTGAGAAGAATGGATTCACTGAGTTGTCAAACACTCCGAGGATCATGTTTTCATTGAGGCGGCGATCATCTGACGTACTGCTCTAGCTGAGAGAACG
>NW_003202035.1:0-1240 GCF_000006405.1 Perkinsus marinus ATCC 50983
GGTGTAGCCCAGCTACTGCATGTCTTGGCCACTGGCTCACATTGTACTTCCGTAAGGTCTTGCCCAGCGTATTTCCCATCTGAGTAAGCGGTAGTTGAATCATATGCTGAAGCTAATACGTTCGGACTCCGTTTATACATGATATTGTGAGTGCTCAGTCCAGACACCGTCCTCGCTCCGCAGCGCTGTGTGCTCGCTCCCACTGTGCTTCTTCATGCCACGACCACGGGCATTGAACGAATCTGCCTAAGAAAGCGAATTTCCAAAGCCATAAAAGATTAGTTGTTTCAGATGAAAGCACGAAAACGCCTGCCCGGTAGCTTTTTATTGAATAGCCGATGCTCAGGTGAAGAACAGACCCCGTCCCGGTAACGTTTTACAGCACGCCTTGTATTTCAACCCTTCTTCGAGTTGGCATTTCTCAAGACTCAGTCCACAAAGCTCCTGCGGTTTCAAGAAGAAGTTACCAAGTTTGCTGATGACCAGGTGCGAGCGATTGTTGTCGAAATACTCAGCAAAACAGATTACGTGTTGCGCACATGGTGCTCAACCCGTAAACAGTGCCTCAGCCGGAGATACCTATCGATACCGGCAAAGGCCTTCTTGAGCATGTTCCCAAAACCAGGGTGACATACACTTGAGTACTACAACGAACATTCAAATGTGCAATGAGGAAGAATGGGCAAGCGGTTGTCTACGGTCGTCATGGATGAGCTCAGTGAATAACTTAAGGCAACACTTGAGAGATGCGAAACATTTATAAGGTGTGCATTCTTGATGCAATGAATAGTCAAGGAAGGAGGAAAATACCTTCTCAGTTGAACATACCCCATCAAGTATGGTATAGTTAACAGTCCAGCGAGTAAAACTAATTGGAGCCTAGGAAGACCATTGCAGTTCAGCAAAACTCTGAAAAGTAGTGAAAAGCTTCAAGAAGCAAAATAGCACGCATGCGCAAATCGTCTGCCCAGGTTCGAACCCGAGTCTCGACTATTTTCCAGATTTTTTTCTAGTTGCAACGTCGTATGTCAGACAATCTAAGCATTTGATAGAATTTGCTCGGGTTGATATTGGATAGGACCTGCCCATCACTGCTGAAGTGAGCTGAAGGCTTGAGGCGATCCCACTCAAAAAAGTCCGAATACTATCACCACAACTTCCAAGGTACATTAGCATAGGAAACATTCGTTCACAACCCTGAGCACCGCTTAGTATAGGATACGGCCCTAAAGATGCGGCT
>NW_003199348.1:0-1123 GCF_000006405.1 Perkinsus marinus ATCC 50983
CTCTGCATCCTTCGACTCGTCTCGTCGCGTGTTCGCCACCGGCCCGGACGCTCATTATCTGTGTACAGCTACTGGCACTGATTACAGCGACATGGAGTGGCCATATAGCGACACTGCTGGAGGCATTCTCTGCTACTACCAGAATGTTCGATCTACCACGCCGGTCGTCAATTTACTGCTGATTCATCAGTTTGGTGGAGGTTGTTTTACGTGGAAGCGATCGGTCCCTTTACTCGTGAATGAATGCAACGCCAACGTGACGTGTTTTGATCGACCAGCGCATGGCTTCACAGAGCGGCCCAAGGACCCGGCATCGCCTGTTTACATAATGAGTGAAGGAGGTCGGCCGGTGTTGTTACCGCCTTATTCCATATCGTTCGCTCGTGAGACCATAGATCTCTTTCGTCGTTTTTCGGCCGGTACTTTACCTCAAATATTGGTTGGCGTTGGCGCCGGCGCTTTGCTTGCTCTGGAGTCAGCAGCATGCAATGAAAGTGTCAGTGGCGTGGTATTGATCTCCCCGACGGTTACAACCGGTATGGGCTTGCCTGGGGTCATACGATCGATACTGACTAGTAATGTGAGTAGAGCGTTGTCGCTGTCGATGTTACGGTCAGAAGTGGCTGACTTCATGATGAGGAAGTCCTGGTATAGAAGTAGTAAGATCCCGCAGTGGCTGCAAGAAGACTATAGGGTGCCCACCCGGTTGGAGGGCTGGGACGCGGCTATTGTGGAGATGAATAAGCAGCGTACTAATGTCCGTTGGAAAGTACCAGTCGACCTACCCAAGTGTCCGATATTGTTGTTGACGGGTGATCATGACAAGGTTGTACCGAAGAGGGAGTATCAGCGCTTCTTCACTCACCTTCTGTCGAAGAAGTGCGATGCGCGATGGGAGGTCGTACCGAGATGTGGGCATCTGGTAATCATGGGGAGGGATCTTAGCACTATCGAGGCGATGTTAAGTGGAAACTCACACAAGCGACCGAATTTTCAGTTCACGCCCAGCAATATACAAAATTCGTAGTGCAATTTAGTGACATTCATGTAAGTGGCGATTTGTGAATCGTCACAGTAGATATTGAAAATTGACTGGTGAGATGGTGACTTTTGTTAGGTAGAG
>NW_003202542.1:0-1396 GCF_000006405.1 Perkinsus marinus ATCC 50983
AATTCAACGAGTACGAGTTCCAAGGGGCGTAAACTACTTGTTCGTGAAGACCAGTTTGTATGAAGGCAAATTATCAGGTCTGTGTCAACCTAGCTTCAATACCCTTGTGGAATCATCGAAACGTAGCATTTTCCGGATGCGGCCAGAAGGGTATGAAACTACGGATTTGACTGACGAAGCCCTCATTACCGCTCAATGACTCGTTTAAAAGTTTACTAGACTTCACAGCATTCCTTGAAGTAATATTGTTGTCAATGGAAGGGGTATATGGAGAATTGGCTCAGCGCCGCAGCTAGCCGTATTAGCTATTACTCTCTTTCTTTTTATTGCGGTTAAGGGCACCGATGTAGCAAGTAAGGAACCCACATTCGCGTATAGGGGCATCATTTTAATAGTGATGGTCAAACTCGGACATCAATTCATAAAATGCACATCTACCAAACGCTCGGATCTCGTGAACCGTGGGAAGAGAGTGAGAGAAGCCGAGAGGTGATAGTAATGCACCAAGCACTAGACCTTAAACCTCTAAACCCGCAGCCCGAACACTGCAGTCGGGATTTATCGCGGGTCTGGCTTAGAATCCAAGCCCTGAAGGCTGATATGAGTCGATAACCGACCCTTTTTCTGGTTGCACCTTGATAGACTTGGGTCCAATGGTGCACTCACAGCGGGATTCTTGAAGCCTGTATAGAGGTTTTCGGGTTCGCGCTCTGGAAACACTGTGCGCAGCATCGAACAAGTCCAAGTCTGCGTAGCGTACGTCCTCGGACTTGTTCTGCCAGAAGTCTTTGAGCCAATTGACTTCCGGGCGGGATGGGCAAGGGAAAAAAAAAGAATTGAGCTCTGGCAACCCGACTTGCCGGTGCTCAAGAATAGCTGCTTCTAAATCGATCACGGTATCGATGACGATCTGCGCAAAATCCTGTGCGCAGGTTCGAGTCCTCGCTCATGTATCTCTGCATTTCAGGGTGTCGGAAAAGGGGTTCCAAAACGCCGGAAAGTTTCAGAGGAAACTTTCCGGGAATTTTTCCGAAAGTTTCGGAAAGTTTCACAATTGGTGGGGAAGGGATATTCGCGAAATTAAAAGCAAATGCGTTGACACAATTCATTCTTGCAAGCCTCCGTGGGCATCATATTGCATTTGAGAACTTCCTGTTTACTAAATCAACTAGTACGAACTTAGCCGCGGATCGTGTTGGTCACATGTGCGAGTGAATTCATATACCGGCGATCGTCAACAGTAACTCGTTCGATTACTCCATTATGCTGCATCATGACGCCAGTCACTGGCGGCCGCGCTGCACATGACGGGATTCCAGATCATCGTATTCCACCCCTAGCTTAGATTCGGAGGACTACTTAGTTTGAAATCAGTAGACTCCCTTTGGAAAGGCTT
>NW_003216344.1:0-994 GCF_000006405.1 Perkinsus marinus ATCC 50983
CGACATATGGGGGTGCGATTTACTCCTCAAGACCTCCTCGCATGGTTGACTGTGTTTGTGATGCTGTTTCTGGATGGGCTCGCGATGTGTTATGTGTAGTGGCGTTACATATGATGTTCCCTGCCTCTCTAGAAACGATCATGCCATGTGATTACGCGAGGGATTTACTAGTCGCATTCGACTCTCTTCACTTGCCTTTTAACGCCGTCGTTGATTCTACGTCGAACCCTGGCTGTTTCTGAGTTACCTTGTTGTTCTTGGTTTTCGCGGAGGAAGGATCCCCATGGTGAAGGAGGTTATGGATTTAAGCATCAGTAACACAGTTCATAGTTGACTGGAGTAAACTCAAGCCCATCACTCACGAGAGAATCAAAGGATCTAAGCTCTGATTCATCGTGCTGTTAGAGTGTTTACCATTCGAGTGCGAATAACAGTAACACCGAGCGAGACACTTGAGAATGATCAGTTATGGACTCTCTCACATAGTGGAAAGTGGAACTTCAAATTGATAAGTCGATAGTGAGAGTGGCAAGCAAAGATTTCATCGAGGGTCTGTATCAGTTCAGCGCGAAGACCAACAAGCCATAACGCAACGAAAAACTGTACAGAAACATTTCCAGCGATTCGGAAATCACTCAGAACCATGGCAACCAAACCTTGGGCGGGCGCGCAGAATCTTCAGTGGAAGTCTTATTGATGTAACTGGAGGCAACCCCTGATCGACTCAATGCCGAAGCGCTGCTTACCAGTCCATCGTTTTCACCGCCTCGACAGCCTCTGATATTTTGAGCAGTAAATCTTCACACCCTTGCTCGTCGAGAAGTGTAGACTCCTGCAGACCAACCTGCTTTACGAGAACACTCAAGAATACCCTGCCTGCTCATCTTCCGCCGTGGCCAGATGGAACTGTTTGATGCCTTCCAATGCCCGACTCAGATTGGCACGAACTCGAGCCCATCCCAGGTCTGATATCGATTATTCGATGGGTGCACGG
>NW_003214804.1:0-1698 GCF_000006405.1 Perkinsus marinus ATCC 50983
ACCTTTCGGGTTTTTCATTGGATTGATGTAACAATTTTGATATACTTGAAAAGGAATGGCAGTGTTGGAGTAGTAGGAATATATGTAATCGCTTTCCTCACCAGCTGCTGAGCTCAGAAGAGTTTATATATGAATTTGGGTAGAAGTGTAATACAGAAACCAATAAGAATTTCCTCTCAGAATTTTAATATTATCACAAACTGTTACTACTACTTCCCATCAGTGTTGGAGTAGTAGGAATATATGTAATCGCTTTCCTCATCAGCTGCTGAGCTCAGAAGAGTTTATATATGAATTTGGGTAGAAGTGTAATACAGAAACCAATAAGAATTTCCTCTCAGAATTTTAATATTATCACAAACTGTTACTACTACTTCCCATCAGTGTTGGAGTAGTAGGAATATATGTAATCGCTTTCCTCATCAGCTGCTGCTGAGCTCAGAAGAGTATATATATGAATTTGGGTAGAAGTGTAATACATCAACCAACGAGAATTCCCTCGTGAGTCTTATATCATCACCAACACGTGCAAATTTTTCCTCTTTGAAATATATCTACGATTGCCTCATCAGCTGAGCTCTGGAGTTTCCCTACTAATTATATAAACTAACACACGCTTCTACAGAAGCCGACGAGAATTCCCTCATAATTTACATTATTATTACATTAACAAATTTATCAGCTCTCTGGAGGACGTCCTCAGGAATGACTTTTCTACTCGTCGGATGTAACAACGGTCGTGGTTGTCGCAACAGCTGTTGAAGACTCCCACAATCAAAACCTAACATGGCAAGATTCGGGCCTAATTCGTATCTTACCTCCTCAACCTCGAATGAATCTTCCATCCTCAAGATAGGAAAAAAGATATTTCACTTCTTCTGATGGAATTCGACGGCCTTGAGGATCTTCTTCCCAAATGCGTTGCTGAAACGAAGAGAAACCGAATTTATGAAATCAAATATATAATAACTATACTATACATAATAACTATGATGAAGTTTCACGACCCGTTTTACGTAAAAGTCGGTGGAAAACGCGATATGGGTGCTGCACAGTAGCCATGAAATATGTTTTTTCATATCACTAGGGTGAAGAAACTCCAATGTATATTCCATATTGAGTTCTCACTACTATTGCTACCGACGATGTTGACTCACTAAAGAGCTCAGCTGATGTACGAACGAACGAATAACTTTGTTGACTTTCCAAGTGATAACAATTTTTCACTAATTTTAAAGTAAAAATATATGTTTTACTTCCTCTGTTAATACTACCAGTGATATTAAATCAATGGGGTCGTGTACTAAACATGGATTCCCGAAAGCGGGTCCGCTGAGCTCTCGAAGTCGGTTTTCAAATCGATCATCTGATCGATTTGAACGTTTGCATGTCGACATTAATCTCCCCCCACTTCTCTGGTTGAGGCCATCACGAGTCAGTTGACGACGCGCCGCCTGAATATAATCAATAAAACGCTTCCTAAGGCGTTGGAGGAATATATGTGAGATTACTTTCCCATACGAGTAGAAGTGTAATACAAAAACCAACAAGAATTTTCCTCGTCGTTTTCATAGTGTTACCAACAGCATAAGAATTCAGTATTTGAGACTAATCAAAGAGGAAACCTGATCCCATCACCACTTTGGTTTTCTTTTCTTTATAGTGCGATTGACCCTTCGTGTGAACTGCTGAGGAGGG
>NW_003206014.1:0-1183 GCF_000006405.1 Perkinsus marinus ATCC 50983
GAGTCAGATGCGCTACCGTTGCGCCACAGGGCCAAGCGACGTTGTTCAGCATCATCCAAAGGAAACATACAGGTGAGTATTTTGTATTTTCCTACAACTCGCAGTCTATCATATGACCCCGACCCGATTCGAACGGACAACCTTCTGATCTGGAGTCAGATGCGCTACCGTTGCGCCACAGAGCCAAGCCGATGATTTACAGCATCCTCCAAAGAAATCATGCAGATGAGTATTTTGTATTTTCCTACAACTCGTAGTCTACCATATGACTCCGGCCCGATTCGAACGGACAACCTTCTGATCTGGAGTCAGATGCGCTACCGTTGCGCCACAGGGCCAAGCCGACGTTGTTCAGCATCATCCAAAAGAAACATACAGGTGAGTATTTTGTATTTTCCTACAACTCGCAGTCTATCATATGACCCCGGCCCGATTCGAACGGACAACCTTCTGATCTGGAGTCAGATGCGCTACCGTTGCGCCACAGGGCCAAGCCGACGTTTTTCAGCATCATCCAAAGGAAACATACAGGTGAGTATTTTGTATTTTCCTACAACTCGTAGTCTACCATATGACCCCGGCCCGATTCGAACGGACAACCTTCTGATCTGGAGACAGATGCGCTACCGTTGCGCCACAGGGCCAAGCCGACGTTGTTCAGCATCATCCAAAGGAAACATACAGGTGAGTATTTTGTATTTTCCTACAACTCGCAGTCTATCATATGACCCCGGCCCGATTCGAACGGACAACCTTCCAATCTGGAGTCAGATGCGCTACCGTTGCGCCATAGGGCCAAGCCGACGTTGTTCAGCATCATCCAAAGGAAACATACAGGTGAGTATTTTGTATTTTCCTACAACTCGTAGTCTACCATATGACCCCGACCCGATTTGAACGGACAACCTTCTGATCTGGAGTCAGATACGTTACCGTTGCGCCACAGGGCCAAGCCAACGATGTACAGCATCCTCCAAAGAAAACATGCAGGTGAGTATTTTGTATTTTCCTACAACTCGTAGTCTACCATATGATCCCGGCCCTGTTCGAACGGACAACCTTCTGATCTGGAGTCAGATGCGCTACCGTTGCGCCACAGGACCAAGCCGACGATGTACAGCATCCTCCAAAGAAAACATGCAGGTGAGTATTTTGTATTTTCCTACAACTCGTAGTCTATCAT
>NW_003200527.1:0-1875 GCF_000006405.1 Perkinsus marinus ATCC 50983
CAGTAGTCCGGGCTCTCCTTGAAGTTGGTGTCCGGATAGCTCTTCTATCGTCATACTCAACATTTCCATCATACTACAAGAGCTACTGTACAGCAGTGGGGTTAGTTCTTATATTCTCTACGACGCTACCACTGCTACTGCTCCTTCTCGCATCATCAGCCTCATAAGAGGACTATATCGTCATTCTCTCATCGAGAGTCTGCTGCCATTGTGGTGATAATATTGTACAGTAAGTGTAGTAGTTTTAGAGCCACTTAAAAGAGAGATAAAGCAAAATACGTATTGCTGCTGTCGCCGTCGTCATCGTCTTCGTAGTAGTAGTCACAGTTGTATCCTTTCGCTGTGCTCCCTTATTCTGCCCTTCTTTTTTCCTGTCGATGTTCCATTACGGTGCTGCGCTCATCGTATCTCTCGTTTGTTGCGCACTGTAGTGGAGTATGCAAATTTTGGTCGTAGCTCTTTTGTTGATGTAAGTAATAATACACCTGTGAATATTATCACATAGTAGGTGATGTTTGTCTGCCGTTCATGCCGAATCTATAGGCGTGATTATGATGAGGTGAAGGTACTGTAGGATTATGATGATCGTATTGACAACCTCTGTATTGATGCCCAGGAAGGCTATCCTTTGCATGATACGGTATCAGCGATGCCCATTATCATCATCAGCAGCACTATTATCGTCTTATATCTGTCTATCTTTACGGCAGTTGTATGCAATGCGCTGTTGTTTGGTAGTAGGTTTATCACTGTCATACTTGAAAAATCATCGGTTACAATTTCTCTGTCTCATTTTCACCTTCTCGTTTTGCGGTTAATCAATGCCCCGGCTGACTATTTCTCGGGAATGAGAAGGTACGCATTCTTCATAAGAAAATGGACTCATCCCCTCCTCGAAGAGATCCTAATGGGGAGGGTGGTCTCACACTCGGAACATATAAGTAATCGTAACATATAAGTAATAAGGGACCAACTTGGGCATGCCTTGCACGAGGTTAGACCGGCAATGGGGAAGATCGAATTGGATCAACTCATTATAGCGATTAGCTAGTTTCAAATGTGCGGGTTATTACCAATCTGCTCAGTTGAACATGTGTTAATTCGTCTCTGGACGATGCGAAGCAACCAAGTGTGTTATCTGGTCGCGGTCTCTGCTATAATTGGCCGGAAGCACATTAGATTGCTACCGGGTTTCAAGTCTGCTCCATCGAGCGATGTTAGCGGCCTTGAATTGAATCAAAATGATGTCGTGATGCTTCCCAGCGAAGGGGCGCTGTGCGTATCCGACATGAGAGCACAGAGTATCGTGAAGGCGTTTGATACCATGGGCTACTAGGTGCTCTACTTGAAGGGCACGAGAAATGATATTGCAGTCACGTCGTGATCGGTGGCAGACTCTAGTCTCGCATCTAGAGAGAGCGAGTGTATGACCAGGCGATACGAAGTGTCCCCTCCTACCCTCTGATGTGCTCTAGCTTGCCTTGAGACAACGTGTATGATTGGTTTGGCGATTTGAAACCTAACTTGTGTGAATGATGGACCGACAGTCTCCATGTGATTTCCCTTGTATACGAAGTGGAAAGCTATTGTCAGGTTCGGGTACCGATCTATATCAGCTATCTTTGCTCAGGCAATTATGAATACATCCGTAGTAAATCATCTACGCCGTTGATTCTATGGTGTCCTCGCCTGATAATTTCAGTTACATTCTTCCTATGATCGAAATCGCTGAGGAATATATGAGATGCAAAGAGATATAAGGATGTAGATGCTCACCACCTATTGGGGTCTCTACTGACAAGAGTTGAGCTACCATAACATGTCTTGTTTACAGTATTTGTTCAATAGTGTAGGGCAGGGTCGGCTCCATCCGAT
>NW_003205747.1:0-1003 GCF_000006405.1 Perkinsus marinus ATCC 50983
ATTTCTTGGTCTGGTACGAGAACCAGGAGCAGGATGGCCCATTCTGTGAACGGGACAGGAAAATTATTGATTCATATACTTAATCTGTGCACCACTTTAGCTTAGTGGTAGAGCGTCTGCTTCGTAAGCAGAAGGTCGTCAGTTCAATCCTGGTAAGTGGCTTACAACAGCATTAGGCTCTAGTCGGGTATGAGGAGCAGGAGCAGGTTTGCTCACTCCGCAAAGGATACAGAAAGATTATTGATTTATGTACTTATTCTCTGCGTCACTTTAGCTTAGTGGCAGAGCGTCGGCTCTGTGAGCAGAAGGTCGTTAGTCCAATCCTGACAAGTGGCTTATAGCACCATAAATTTCTGGTCTGGTACGAGAAGCAGGAGCAGGATGGCCCATTCTGTGAAGGGGACAGGAAAATTATTGATTCATATAGTTAATGTGTGTGCTACTTTAGCTTAGTGGTAGAGCGTCTGCTTCGTAAGCAGAAGGTCGTCAGTTCAATCCTGGCAAGTGGCTTACAGCAGCATTAGGCTCTAGTCGGGTATGAGGAGCAGGAGCAGGTTTGCTCACTCCGCAAAGGATACAGGAAGATTATTGATTTATGCAGTTATTTGGTGTGTGACTTTAGCTTAGTGGCAGAACGTCTGCTTTGAAAGCAGAAGGTCGTCAGTTCGATCCTGGTAAGTGGCTTATAACACCATAAATATCTGGTCTGGTACGAGAAGCAGGAGCAGGTTTGCTCACTCCGCAAAGGATACAGAAAGATTATTAATTTATATACTCACTCTATGTGCCACTTTAGCTTAGTGGTAGAGCGTCTGCTTCGTAAGCAGAAGGTCGTCAGCTCAATCCTGGCAAGTGGCTTACAGCAGCATTAGGCTCTAGTCGGGTATGAGGAGCAGGAGCAGGTTTGCTCACTCCGCAAAGGATACAGGAAGATTATTGATTTATGCAGTTATTTTGTGCGCCACTTTAGCTTAGTGGCAGAGCGTCTGCTTTGTGAGCAGAA
>NW_003208691.1:0-1394 GCF_000006405.1 Perkinsus marinus ATCC 50983
AGACGAGAACGCTGAAACTTGACTTTTACGCTGTTAACACCGCATCGACCAAGATCTGTACTCATAACTTATGCGTTTGAGTCATAAGCTCACAAAGGTTGCGAAGACCCGTCACACTAGGTTACGAAGACCCTTCACGTCACAAACTAGCTTAAAGTTTGTAACCTTGACGACCTTAAGAGGGTCACCTTACTCTGGGAATCTCAAGACGCAGGATAGCTCCGCCATTACGTCGGAGTATTCCTCCGGGAGTAATGAATGTGATGCGCAGGGCAGTTCGTTTCTGGGATCGAATATCCCCCAGGAGGAGAATAACTCCCTCTTGTGGGATATTCGGAAACCCTAAGGTGATATAGTGGAGAGTGAATTCACTTTTTCACCGAAGTGGTGCAATCCTTACGGAGGGCCTTCGCTCGCCCATGAAGCTCTGAGCGCACAAGTTCTGATCAATTGTCCCGGACTTATGATTTGTACCTGCATAACTGCCTGCAACAGCGCGATGTTCCCGACTGAACGCAACCAAGTATCCGAGGTCGCGACTAGTGTTTATTGATTGAAGATCTTAATGATGAGCTACTTTGGTCGGTTTTGGGCGAGCGACATTGGTTGCGTCGAACATCTTCTGGCACGTGTGCAAGCACGGAGTTACTGCGTTGTGTCGCACCGTGCTTATTGTCTTGGAATTAATCATATACGATAGCAATCTCGAAGTGTCCGATGTAATCCCGAGCCGCTCAACCATTCTCTGCGAGTGAAAATATAGCTGCCGCATAATCCGCGAGAACTCGTTAAGGTGGTGATTAACTGAATTGATTCGGATGAGTCAGAGTTGTGCTAAGGTGATATCAGCGAGCGTGCCAGTCGGCACTGGCAGTGCCGCACTGTGTTGAGTGCCTAAGTTGACTCCCAACTAAAGCTTATCCAAGGCGCAGAAAAGCCTTTGTGTATGCGTGCAACTGTGTAAGGGCATAGCTAATGGCTTAAGGGCACAAATAACTTCAAGAGTGCAAGGATAACCATTCTCAGTCACTTACACTAAATAGATGAGGAGAAATGCTAAGGTCACAATGGTGCACACAGAGTGACTCAGCTACAGAGACATGATGCTCGACTAATGCCTGATTACAGCATATAACATCTCGCCCCCCTGTTTGGTGTAAAGCCAAACACGAGGTATGTCAGGCAATACGATAGCCTTGACTATCAAAAGACATCTGTCTCGGATCACCACCAGGTTCAAAGCGAACTGGAGGTTGTCGAGAACGATGAGCACGACTAACTATTGGTAGATCATCAAGAGCTTCAGCTACGTGCTCTCCATGATCAGCTGAGATACAACAGAATGCTCATCTTCACGCTAGAACATCATCATATATAGGTGGATCCATAAACAA
>NW_003199492.1:0-1406 GCF_000006405.1 Perkinsus marinus ATCC 50983
ATTTGGTGGTGATGTCACCGGGCAGAAAGACCATGAGTAGAGTAGAGAGCCGTGTATACATGTGCACAGTGCTCAAACCTCGTAGCATATTGACGGACAGACTCATTGGGTTGTTGGCAGATTCTCTCCCACGCAGCGGAGACACTACGCAACTCGAGCTTCGTCAGATAGGTATGGTCCAAGGCATAGATGATGATGACGTGACCAAACTTCTCGATGTCACTTGGGTGAACACTTCGTTCGACAGTGCCTTTGACAGGCTCTGGTAGACATGCCAGAACTGCCTCCGTAGCAACTTGTCGAGAGCATGGCACGCGCTCGATCGCATCAGCAAAGGCAACACGCCATCTAGCATAGGCACCACTGTGGTTAGGGTCGAACTTGAGGCGGTCATGTACAGGATGACCGATAAAGACACGAACCTGCTTGATAGCCTGATCGATAGGGCGCTTCGTGACATCAGTCTTAATCTGCAACGGACGAATACGGGGAGGGCATGTATAATTTTGATACCCCCCGAAGGTTGAGCATACGGCCGTGGGATTGTGC
This sequence comes from Perkinsus marinus ATCC 50983, assembly GCF_000006405.1. Taxonomy (NCBI): domain Eukaryota; phylum Perkinsozoa; order Perkinsida; family Perkinsidae; genus Perkinsus; species Perkinsus marinus. Next base: position 550 of record NW_003199492.1, read on the forward strand.
TGGATGTCGTAGTTGGAAGGGCCACCGATAGACGAGCTCACTTGGGAGACCGATTGCTGTTGTGAAGTGGTAACAACAGCACCGGTGGAGTGATAGGTGTTAGCCTGTTCACCTGCCGTGAGAACACCGGGTATGGCATTCGTGTTGGCTTGAGATGATTGTGCCATGCAGTGAGAGCGATGCTCACTGATAGCAGCGACCGATTCACGTTTCAGCTGTGCTTGGGTCGGAATGGCAACTGTCCATCGAATCTGATAGTGATCCGATGAGGAGAGGTTAATGATAACTCTCGCAAGTTGTCGTGAGACCGGAGTCACCCATGAGGGAAGGTCACAGCTGAGTAGATGGTCATCAGCAAGGCGGCAGAGATCGGCTGATACTGCTTCGAAGACCGAAGTCAATGAAGTCGTTACAACAACCACCGGGGCTACTGAGACGCCATCTGATTGATCAGAGCTCGCGTGTTCGCTTCCAGCGGGCAAGCTTGAGGACCCCGAGCCTGTAGCCGATTCCGACGCCGGGGCCGTTATAGGGCCGGGTACGGACATTGCTTTCACAGGCGTAAGGGCATCAGAGGTGTTTCTCAGAATGATCTGAACGTCGACGGTAGAACCAGCTTCAATGTCCTGGAAGCACTTGGACAGCAGTCTCTCGTTCTTGGATATGGATTCTCGGCATGCAGCCCCCAAGTTGTTAAGGAAGTGCTGGTCGAAGGCTTCCGGAGGACTAGAACTCGATGCAGAACCGGACATAAGGATTCAATAGTTAGTGGAGGTTGAGTGCAGACAGATCAGATAGATCCACGGGATCCGAACAATGGTTTGAACGGACAATATCTGAAACGGTCGGGCGAGAGC
>NW_003210287.1:0-892 GCF_000006405.1 Perkinsus marinus ATCC 50983
TCGGCGCCACTGTCACAGGAGGACCGCAAATAGCGATCGTACCACATGGCTGATCGCCTCCTTGACAAGTGGATGGACTCAGGTCCAGTTTACAGTAGGAAGCGCCTCCATTGAGTCCCTGGCAGTAGATATCACAAGTGTTCTGCAGAGTGGCAGTGTCGACCGTGCTAGTCGGAGTGGTAGTGGCGGGACCCGATGTAGTAGTGCTGAGTTGGAGGCGGCGTAGAGTACCTAACACTGCCGGAGGGAGAACGCTGACGATAAGAAGGGTATACATAGGGACTTGAATCGTGTGGAACGCTATCACAAGAATCGTCTTACCACGTGATACCTACGTAGCATGAAGATCTCAAGCTGAATCACTCCACGATATCGCGCATTTCATACCTAGCCTCATCGTCGATCCAACTACATACTCAAGCCGCTGGAGCATGGATGCTATGAGTGCCGTGCCTGAAGCCAAGATCGATTAGAGCGAAACGGGAAGATTCTGGTATCTTCCATCGTGCGCGAGTTGCCTCGGCCAGTAACTCGAATACTTTTCCTGCTCACTTTGTATTCGCTGTACGTGTGGGGTCTATGAAACTAGACTCACTGACCTGCTTCTTCGCACTCTGAGCTAAAATCTTTCTAGTCGCTCCGACCGGATAGCCTTCCAAGGAGTCTCGGTGAGCTTCGAGGCGTTTATGGGGAAGCATTGGTTCTCGAACACATGTATTAGGACGTAACAGCTCTAAAGCGTTTCGATATAGTCGAGTTGACAATAGGACAGCGTTAATGTGAATTGCTCAACATTCAAGCGCATGAAATTCGTACTTTTTGACCATTTGCTTACTCAATTACTGTGGATGTTATTCAAGAGAGCAAATTTCCTTCAAATACCCTGTATATA
>NW_003212574.1:0-927 GCF_000006405.1 Perkinsus marinus ATCC 50983
ACAGTTGACGCCATCCTGGAAGGTACTGTATAGAGACTGATCCATGGTCAAACTTCCTTCCCAAGTACGGGTGCCGGAGCTACCAGCAATGTCAACGAAGATGTGGAACAGATAGAACGACAAAGCATCCTTCCCCTCGTCACCCAGCATAGTCTTCACCTTCACCAAGTTGGCCGGCAGATTTTCGCCCTGCAGAAACTGACCAAAGTTGAACTCCACAGTAAGTGCGGAATGTATCAGCTTCTGGTAGAAAGCAGGCAACCTCAGATAGCTAGGGAGTACTGCGGGGGTATTCTCGATGATATATAAGAGAGCTTTGTCGTGATCTCGAATACCCGGAGACAAGTCCCTTCGGATATCACGGATCTTGCCCAAGTCGTGAATTGCCATGAAGCATAGCATCGCATCCACCGCAATGGGATCGCCCGTCAGTTTCACAACGTTCCTGACCCACCACTGCAGCCTGCGCCAACTCTCACGACTAAGTCGCTCAGCTGGAGTCTGGTTCTTCGTGAAGTCACCGTAGTTGTCAGTGCAGATCCAGTAGACACAGAGCATCGCGCAAACAGTCCGCCTATACTCAGATTCACTGTCCGAAAGCGTAGCAGAAGGGTGAATCGCATCAGGAGAACAATCAGTATTCCCGATAGTGTCTCGAAAGTACTGCAGCTCCGGGTAGATCCTCTTGAAATCATCGAGGAGCTTTGTCTGCTCGCAGCTACCCCCCAGCAAGAACTCAGCATTTTTCCGGCCAAAAGCACTCAGTGCCGCAAGTTTCTCCTCCGACGTCCAGAGCCGCCATGGTGCCAGTCTGACTTGCCCCTCGCACTTACCCCGGTCTCCCTCAGCTCGGTGGATGCGGAAAAAGGTAGACTTGAAGACACAGCCGAGTCACATTGGCGAGCAAGTTCAGCGACCTCCGCGATG
>NW_003200863.1:0-1096 GCF_000006405.1 Perkinsus marinus ATCC 50983
GGAGGAGTGGTAAGTCGCCGTCATTTAAAATGGAGAGGAAATTGAAGGAAGCGAGAACGGTCCCCCTACCGAGTCGTCTTTCACAGGGTCATAAGAAGATCAGGAAGAACGGGTAGTAGCCAGTGTTGGAATATATGGACGTGTTGGTATTCTGAGGGAATTTTGGTAATTTTTGCGACTTTTTTGTCGTAAATTTTGATAAATTGGCGAGGAAACTCCCGAGTTCAGTTGAGGAAACTGCCCGTATATCTCATCACCAGTGTTGGAGTAGGAATATATGATTGCTCCCCTCAGCTGAGCTCAGGAGTTTCCACGCTACTTATAGAAGTTTATATACGAATTCGGCTAGAAGTGTACAGAAACGCACCATAATTTCCCAAAATTTCCTCAGAATTGTCACCAACACATATAGTTACCATGTGCATATTCTCCCATATACTTCAACATTGGAAACAGCCGCGAGGGTTGGTCAGATTCCGTTGTGGAGCAGCTGTCACGACAGCTCAAGGCAAGCAGTTGAAGAGGGATCCTTCGGCTGGTCCTGTCTCCGATGTGAAGTTCTGGAAAGGTCGGCTGTACTAGTGCAATGCAGATCTGCATGTTTGGGGTCTTAGATAACCCTGGGGTAGGCCCTGCAGGGTGCTGGGTGGAAATTACGGGATTTGTGAGGGAGATAGCAATGCCAGTGGCTGAACTCAGTCGCTTGGTGGACCGGTAGGCCTCGTGTGATCGGCTGACTCTGCCATCTGTGACTTGTTAGATTCTTATCTGACGGGAAAGTGACTCTGATGCACCGCAACGGTGACACGGTGAGAGTTTCTGGGCTTTTGGTGACACCAGGATTGGCTCTTTGCAAGATAATGCTCCGAGACGCTTCTCCAGAGGATCTGACTCATTTCACTCGATGGTTACGAGACTGCAAATCGTCCCCTAGCAGGACGCTCAAGCGGAAATTAGAAGGTGCAGAGCCTCAAGAGGATGCAGTAAAGCGGAGAGCGAGCACAGGAAAACACCTTCCGGATGAGGTGGGAACTCCTTCATTTGGTGAAAGCCCTTTCGGCAGGTCTAGTTTAGGTTGAGATCGAGCCCCGAGATT
>NW_003212971.1:0-928 GCF_000006405.1 Perkinsus marinus ATCC 50983
TAACTGTTGGATCGCAACTTACTACTGAGCGTAAGCGTGGAAGCTAGTTCTTGAATGGCAGCGATAGGCACCGTATAGAAGAGCCCCCACACCAGCAGTAGCGCGAAGACTACTTTCCCCCTGGTTTCTGAGAGAATGAAAAATGACGAGGACAAGAGACTTCAGATGATAAACTCACGTGTGACGTGGCGTGAAACCGTCATGTTCTCCCAGATGAGATCGCTGGGCATAGGAGCTTCCCGAACGTGCCTGGAAAATTCTCAATCACATACTCTGAACGAAAATAAGTCGATTCACCAGTAATTAGGTTCTTGAGATAAACTAAGTTGTGATACTGCAGATCTACAGCGCATGTCTACGAAAGTGACCAAAGCTGTACCTAAGGACGGCCAGTAGTGAGCATGATGAGAAAACACGAATCGACTCACAGTCTTTTTCATCGATGATCGACGGTATGAGCCCCACTGCTCGATCGATAGCCTTTATTGCGCCTATAACAAAAAAAATTGAAAAAAAAACGAAGTATAGAAACTCACTTTCTAGGGCAGCCGAATCGTGTCGGGCGAATCGATGCTGAGGCGAGTCCTTTTGAATAGCCGGAGAGTAACCGCTGCCCCGTCGTGCTAGCATGCCGGTCTCGTGGGCTAGCCTAAGTCGCTTTCGAGTTTTTTCAATTTTCTCTTCCATTTTCTCAATATCGTCGACATCTACCATCGAACACTACGTAACAGACCGAGCAGCTATTTCAACTCACTTCCCGAATCGCATGATATTTCTGCGAGAAATTGTCGCCGAGTTCGCTGCGATAGCATCCTGTGTAGTGCAGCGGTCCCTCGACAAACATACCTAACAAGAGAATCGAAGTTAGTACGGGAGGATATGCACATAGTCAAGTGCATGTGTCGGTGACAATATGAAAATTTCGAGG
>NW_003210977.1:0-1050 GCF_000006405.1 Perkinsus marinus ATCC 50983
CTCCTTGAGTAGTACAAATGTCGCTGGTCTTTGATTCGAAGGACGTAAACTCGTCCGGTGGTGCACTGGGGGACTGGGTCCAGTCTGAGGGGGATCGATAAACGAGTCGTTGAGGTAGGTAGATAGAAACTCCTCTTGAGACGCCCGAGAGACTTCACCTACTTATCGCCTTTATCAGCCACGAAAGACTCCTCAGGTCCTGTAGAGTCGACATCACAACCGTCCGACCTGATAACGAGTAGCCCCAACTAATACTATTCATACTACCACGCTTACCTCAGGACGAATTCGACCCGCAAGCACCCATCGTCACACTCCACCAAGCGAAGGATCCCACGTCTGTCATCGGGGGTTACCTATGGGAGAGGTCTCTTCAGAGCCGATATGACTGCATTACCGTACGACCATCCCTATTCATCTTGCCGGCCAGCAGATGCACTACTTCGCGAGTCACCTTGTAGGTCCTAGAGGCCGCCATGGTACGATCCACTATAGTGGTAACTACAAGCGATGTTCAGACTGCAATGCGCTTGCGACAAGTGCAGTCTTATGTAGGACTTTCACTGCCAGGACCACATACGCGGTTTTCCGGAGTAGTCACAGAGTTGCGTTCAGTGAACACGCTCCTTAAAAACTTCGGAAAAATTAGGTGGAGTGCTCTCTTGTGATGCGTTTTTGAAATCTTCTACTGTGCCAAGGACTGCATCGCTCCGCCCAGTGCACGACTTGCATGTAATTATTCTTATACTTAGTCACTTTGTAGATGCCCACATCTCCTCGCAACGACGTCGGAAATGCGCCCTGTGGGATTCGAACCTTCGCGAGCGCGTTGCATGGGGGTTCTCAGATTCTCGTAGCTCGACTCGGGTAGTTGTCTAGTCGGCGAATTATTCCAGCCGGTCTCAGTTAGAAGTAATCTCTCCGATATGGCAGTAATCAGTGGTACGCTAGTAGTCTTCGGGACACCCCACGTGCTCGAGCTGAGGATAAGATCCTTATGGACTACAGGGCCCCTGCATATACCGATATCGGAATGGCTTTCGGGGGCAC
>NW_003202844.1:0-1026 GCF_000006405.1 Perkinsus marinus ATCC 50983
TGCCGCCGTTGCATATGCTGATTGTAGGATTGCTGCTCGCTCCTGTCTTCTGCTACTCATTCACAGACCTGGTCGTGTTGAGCAGTTGTTTGGCAGATGTTAGTGGTGTTTCCTACTTTCAGTCGTCAGCATCACTGGCTGAGTGGAAATAATCCTTGGATGCTAATTGGTTCGCTATCTGTGAATTGGTTGCTTCCTTGCGATACTCACTACTCGGTCAGTGAGGAAGTGCGTTTGCTGGTCAACGAGCTTTCTAACTGTCATTACCCTGCGCTTTTCGATTCGTCGAGTGGCCAGGATGTGGCTTTGAGATTGTTCGCACTTAGTAATCGCGATGCTGGCTTCCAACGGTTGCCTCCGGCCCGTCTTGAAACACGGACCAAGGAGTCTAACGTATGTGCGAGTGTGTGAGTGGCAAACTTATACGCGTAATGAAAGTGAGGCCGTATGGCCATGTTGGGGTCACCAACAACCGACCTTGATCTTCGGTGAAAGGTTTGAGTATGAGCATATCCGTTAGGACCCGAAAGATGGTGAACTATGCCTGAGCAGGGTGAAGCCAGGGGAAACTCTGGTGGAGGCTCGTAGCGATACTGACGTGCAAATCGTTCGTCAGACTTGGGTATAGGGGCGAAAGACTAATCGAACCATCTAGTAGCTGGTTCCCTCCGAAGTTTCCCTCAGGATAGCTAGAGTCTTTATCAGTTTTGTCAGGTAAAGCGAATGATTAGAGGTTCCGGGGAAGTAACTTCCTCGACCTATTCTCAAACTTTAAATGGGCAAGATCCAGTAGTTACTTAATTGAACTATTGGGGTCAATGAGACGACTCTAAGTGGGCCATTTTTGGTAAGCAGAACTGGCGATGAGGGATGAACCTAACGCTCGGTTAAGGTGCTAAACTGCTCGCTCATCAGATACCACAAAGGGGTGTTGGTCGATCTTAACAGCAGGACGGTGGTCATGGAAGTCGAAATCCGCTAAGGAGTGTGTAACAACTCACCTGCCGAATCGACTAGCCCCGAAAA
>NW_003210908.1:0-2463 GCF_000006405.1 Perkinsus marinus ATCC 50983
AGTAAAGCCCACCTCGGCGGTCTTCTTTGCCTTCGATTCATATTCAGACTTCTCCTTAAGCTCTCTCTCTAGCATCTTCTGATAGTTGAATTTGGCAACATCCTCAAACCGTTGATCCCTCAAGTGCTCGAGCTTAGCCAATTCTTCCTTAAGCCGTACCTGGTCGTCATTATTCATGATTGCAGCTAATTTCTAGGATACCTGCGCCTCACGCTCGGCCAATACGTCACTATACATCATGGCACTGTGGAAGCTCTTGATACGATCAGTCTGCTCCTTGAGGATCTTATTGGCTCGCTGAATAGCTTTGCGTCTCTCTTCTAGCTGGTATCGAGCTTCCTCCATATCAATTTTCTGCCTGAGCGGAAATCCTCTGATTTGCATGCTTTTCAGAACTCGAAGAAAAGCACACTCGTGAGGACTCCTATCGCGACAGGTGGATGAGCGGCCTACCTCTCTCGCTCTTCTCTCTCAATACGCTCTATACGATCTTGTTCCTTCTTCTTGCGACTTCCATCTAAGGTGTTTGACCAGCCCCCGGCTCGAGCTTTCGACTTCTCATGCATAGCGAGAGCCTGCGAGCAGGAAAGACCATACGCTCACCGAGGAGGAGTCAACTCGGCTCAGCGAATACCCGCTCTCGCTTCTCAGCTACTGCTTTGTCATCATCGGTCTGACCAATGGCCGACTTCCGAATTCTATCGAGCTCGGAAGCATTGACAATCACCCCAGACATTGCTGAATGTAAGCCTGTGAACCACAAGTCACAATACCTTTTTCAATTTGGAAGATTGACATGAACACAGTATCGCATCACGGATAACATAGTGCGGGTGCACACAAACGATCCGTTCGCGGAGGCTAAGGAGTGGTTAGGGTTTGAGTGTTATGTATATCCCGAATACCACACCCCAACTGGCAGCTGATACCGGCCAGTGATGGTCGTGCACGCCAACAGCGTCGGCATTCCGAGTATCCGCCATGAATACCGAGAAGCCAGTCCTCCTTCCCAATGAATGGCCATCAACGGTCTGGAGTCTCCTTTAAGCAGTCAATGATTACAAATAACGACGTCGAGAATTATTCAAAATGGTTTAGAAATGTTCAAGTCAACCTATTCGAAAACGGGAGACAGAACCCGTAGACGACTTGACGCAGTTTCCAAGACCCAGAAACGCCCATTCGCTTGAGCGAAAATTCTGCAACTTCTGAAGGTCTCCGGCAAGGTGAACAAACCAGTGAGTGTCTCCGTCTTCAGATCAACACGCCATAAACGCATCCCGGCCGCCCCACGTGAGAAGCCGCAGAGCCAAGCGAGTCGTCTTGAACTATCTACATCTAGCCATCCAACGGCGAAGTCAAAAGTGGTGATGGTTCTGCGTCCTACACTCGGGGTCCACAATATTAGTTCAGATTCGGGATGTCGCTTGAGCTGAGTCTGGATCCAAAAAAGCTTTGTAACACCGTCATGAGTGGCGGCTACCAGACATTGGTATTCACTCCCAGTACGGTCAACCACAGAGCTGATACCCACATCATCACGAACGCTTATCCGTACCACTCCTTCGGCATCTTCTGTCAACGCCAAAGCATAAACAAACCCGTCACCACAACAACAGGCAGAGAATAGAGCGCCGACCCTGGCAGCACCAGAGGCTGACCTAATACGATGTCCTGGCCCGTCAGTAGCAGGACTAGAACCAGTCGTAGGCGATTCCCAGTCATAGACACGGTGGAGCAGTTTGGTGAGGTTATCAATCAGGATCAATGCGCCATCCGATGGGTCGACGCACATACTAGATATACTTGCCAAGGCATCGGCATAATCCAGGCTGGTGACACGGCCTTCTAGGTCAACTTTGCCGAGACGAAACCCGATGCTAGGAACCAACCACACGAGACCATCGGCATCAGGTTTTCTACAAAGAATAGGACCAACCAAGCAAGGCGTGAGATTGAACACGTCGAAACCCTCCATCACTGGCCAGGCGTAAGAGCAAATATCATAACGACAATCTATTCCATGTGCACGTGTGGCGAGCCAAGCGAGTACTACTACAGCACGCTCACGTTCCTCTGGACTGATTACCATCAGAAGAGGAAAAGCACTGCATCCCTACTCCAACGCTTTGGTTACGCCAACTCAACATTCTGAGCGACGTTGAGAAAACAAGTACTCCACTACTCAAAATGAGTAGAAGATGAAGAATTATTGAAGCTGATGTGCTTATCGGCACTTTTTGCGAGGCTTTATTGGTTCTTTTGTAAGATACGCCTAGAAATGGCAAAAGCAGAAGGTTACACTGGAACAGCGCAAGCCGCATCGACGACGAGGTCAATGAGGTTCCAAGCGAGATAAGGGCTACTTAAATGGTTGACCTAACCACCGCTGCTATCAATGTAGTCAACTACTACGCCCAGTAGAAGCCAGTCAAGCTTATTGCTGACAAAGGAGGCATCATA
>NW_003207193.1:0-964 GCF_000006405.1 Perkinsus marinus ATCC 50983
CTACGACTAGTACGACTACTACATCAACGACTACGTCTACGACTACTACGTCAACGACCACGACTAGCACGACTACGACTAGTACGACTACTACGTCGACGACTACGACTAGCACGACTACGACTAGTACGACTACTACATCAACGACTACGTCTACGACTAGTACGACTACGACTAGCACGACTACTACGTCGACGACTACGACTAGCACGACTACGACTAGCACGACTACGACTAGTACGACTACTACATCAACGACTACGTCTACGACTAGTACGACTACGACTAGCACGACTACTACGTCGACGACTACGACTAGCACGACTACGACTAGCACGACTACGACTAGTACGACTACTACATCAACGACTACGTCTACGACTAGTACGACTACGACTAGCACGACTACGACTAGCACGACTACTACGTCGACGACTACGACTAGCACGACTACGACTAGTACGACTACTACGTCGACGACTACGACTAGCACGACTACGACTAGTACGACTACTACATCAACGACTACGTCTACGACTAGTACGACTACGACTAGCACGACTACTACGTCGACGACTACGACTAGTGCGACTACTACATCAACGACTACGTCTACGACTAGTATGACTACGACTAGCACGACTACGACCAGCACGACTACTACGTCGACGACTACGACTAGCACGACTACGACTAGTACGACTACTACGTCAACGACCACGACTAGCACGACTACGACTAGTACGACTACTGCGTCGACGACTACGACTAGCACGACTACGACTAGCACGACTACGACTAGTACGACCACGACTAGCACGACTACGACTAGTACGACTACTACGTCGACGACTACGACTACGACTAGTACGACTACGACTAGCACGACTACTACATCAACGACTACGTCTACGACTAGCACGACTACTACGTCGACGACTACGACTAGTACGACTACTACATC
>NW_003216934.1:0-1103 GCF_000006405.1 Perkinsus marinus ATCC 50983
GCCTTGGATATTGGTAGTATCTCCCCGTTGGTGGTTAGGCCGGATAAAGGAACACCGCCTACGTCACCAAGCAAGTCGAACAACTTCTTCAGTAAGCTCGTGGATCTATCCCAGAGAAGTGATACTCCTATGAGTACTGAAAGTGGAAAAGATGCTCAGACCGGCAACACCCAGGACAAGGTGGGTGATATTCAAAGTCAGATCGATGAGATCAAGTCCAATTTGAGTCGTTTGACTACGATGGTTGAGGAGGTTTTCCAAGACCGTGGCTCTCGTAATTGGGTACGTGAAGACTATCGTGGACGTCCCTATAAGAAGAGCTGGGGTAAAAGCTATGGCTCTGATGACGGTTGGCATAAGAAGGGTGATGATGGTTGGAATAAGCGCCACTCGAGTGGTAGCTCTGGCAGTCGTTGGTAAACTTGCTGTGTGAGGTTGAAGTACTTTTGTCTGGATAGTTGGTGTCATGAGCCCCACCATGATCAGACTTGTAAGTAGAATTGTTACCTCTATTAATGTTATTGTGCTTCCGCCACTGTAATTGAGTAGCTTACTGTTTAAGTACACTCGTAGGTGGGTCTGTACACAATTACATTGCCGTTGCGGGGTGTGTTGTGAGCAAACTGAGCACTTGATTTTAGGGCGTGCGCGGTAGTGTTTGCTCTGTGTGATCGTAGACATTCAAGCTAAGTAAGCTAGAGCTCGTATGTGAAGTGTAGATAAGATTGAGAGTTCTTTTATTGGTTTGTGGTCCTTACTGGTTGGACCATCCTTACGTGAAGTACTATCGTTGCAACCCAAGGCTTGGTGGGTTGATTATTATCTATCCATTAGTATTAATTGGTATTATCGACTGGTTGTGTTAATCGAGTGGGATGAGTGTATCTTCTCGTGACATTGAGAACATTGACAAAGAGGCCCAGAACGGCTCCCAACACCGTCGCGGGGAGAGAATGGTTCGAGAAAAAATGCATACAGCTCCAGGCTTTCATGGGCCGATTGATGTGGGGTGCGCTGAAAAGCGCACCGACATCAGTAGTGTACCGAGTCAGCGGGTTAAAACCGATCTCTCAGTCTGTTCGCGTACGCGCTTCCAAGCAATG
>NW_003202814.1:0-1291 GCF_000006405.1 Perkinsus marinus ATCC 50983
AGATCTGCACTGAAGCTGTTCATCAGACTCACGTCAAGCTTCTCACAACCCCACGCCTCCTACTCATTGTGCCAATTATCTTGCAACAATGCCCGGTATCGGTCACTCGCTTCAGCGCTATCCATTTTCGGGGCTAGTCGATTCGGCAGGTGAGTTGTTACACACTCTTAGCGGATTTCGACTTCCATGACCACCGTCTGCTGTAAGATCGACCAACACCCTTTGTGGTATCTGATGAGCGAGCAGTTTAGCACCTTAACCGAGCGTTAGGTTCATCCCTCATCGCCAGTTCTGCTTACCAAAAATGGCCCACTTAGAGTCGTCTCATTGACCCCAATAGTTCAATTAAGTAACTACTGGATCTTGCCCATTTAAAGTTTGAGAATAGGTCGAGGAAGTTACTTCCCCGGAACCTCTAATCATTCGCTTTACCATTCGCTTTACCTGACAAAACTGATAAAGACTCTAGCTATCCTGAGGGAAACTTCGGAGGGAACCAGCTACTAGATGGTTCGATTAGTCTTTCGCCCCTATACCCAAGTCTGACGAACGATTTGCACGTCAGTATCGCTACGAGCCTCCACCAGAGTTTCCCCTGGCTTCACCCTGCTCAGGCATAGTTCACCATCTTTCGGGTCCTAACGGATATGCTCATACTCAAACCTTTCACCGAAGATCAAGGTCGGTTGTTGGTGACCCCAACATGGCCATACGGCCTCACTTTCATTACGCGTATAAGTTTGCCACTCACACACTCGCACATACGTTAGACTCCTTGGTCCGTGTTTCAAGACGGGCCGGAGGCAACCGTTGGAAGCCAGCATCGCGATTACTAAGTGCGAACAATCTCAAAGCCACATCCTGGCCACTCGACGAATCGAAAAGCGCAGGGTAATGACAGTTAGAAAGCTCGTTGACCAGCAAACGCACTTCCTCACTGACCGAGTAGTGAGTATCGCAAGGAAGCAACCAATTCACAGATAGCGAACCAATTAGCATCCAAGGATTATTTCCACTCAGCCAGTGATGCTGACGACTGAAAGTAGGAAACACCACTAACATCTGCCAAACAACTGCTCAACACGACCAGGTCTGTGAATGAGTAGCAGAAGACAGGAGCGAGCAGCAATCCTACAATCAGCATATGCAACGGCGGCATCCGCTTCCTTCTCAACGATTTCAGGCACTATTTAACCCTCTTCTCAAAGTTCTTTTCACCTTTCCCTCACGGTACTTTTGTGCTATCGGTCTCGAGTATATATTTTGCTTTGGATGAAATTTACCACCCGTT
>NW_003209938.1:0-1458 GCF_000006405.1 Perkinsus marinus ATCC 50983
ACAAATTGTATGCAAAGGTGGCATGCGTACAATTTGTGCATACAAATTGTACTCCATGCTAATCACAGCTCTTAAGACAGTTTTTCAGTTGTACTTCACCTTTGCTCCCCGTTGTACAGGAAAGCGCAAATGCACCCTACTCCGCAAGAGTCCAATAGCGCAAGAATTGACCAAGCTCTCTATCCAAAGCAACAAGCTCGAGGCCAAAAGGAGTTAACGAATAGGTGCTCAATGGATGCAGTGCTCAAGGCGCGGAAGAGAGAATGTTGCCGCAAAATGTGTGTACAAGAGATCAGCGCAGAACAGATGTTGGAGGACAGAAGATTACTGGCTACCGATGGTGCCAGATCGAGAGATCGTCAGGAGAGAGCCGAGTGTCTATGGAGATTTTGCGGAGGGCATGGTATGATTCGTCGTATGAGTTCTGAAGAAGGCAAATTTCAACCAATGCTGTATAATAAACCTATTTGCTGGGACGGGTTGGCTTATTACCTGGGAGTTGGCAATGGATTATTGCGGGAGATACGCCAAATGGCCGAGTCTGGCTGTGAGATCGTGAAGCAGCGGTATGACCAGCGAAAACTGGCCGCAAGCACAGTCCGCGTTCATGTTTGTGATTTTATGTCACATATCTTCTGCCAAATCGGAGAGTATCAGCCAGATCGAGCCTCCATTATATTACCATTTCCCTCTATGCAAACTATGATATCATATCTATCTGAGAGATGGGGACAGCTTTTTGACCCGACCATATTTCCCACCTCAAGAACCATCCGCCGTTATATGCGGTAGGATTTGAAGTTCATACCCAGCGTGCCACCGAGCTCTGCAGCTCGCATTATGCCAATATGCGACTTCGAACCTGCGGGTTCTGCAGTGAAGGCCTCAAAACCTAATGATACTCAGAATACCTTGAATATTGATGGTGCTTCGAAAGCCTCAGAACGTCATGGTGTTGCGAAGGCCTCAGGCTGTAATGGTGTGACGGAGGCCTCAGACTGTGGTGGCGTTGCGGAGGCCTCAGACTTGAACGGTGGCGAGAGGGCCTCGTTCTTACGAGTTTGTCTGCGCAAGACACAGCGCTTCGGTAAGTGTCTGGACTGCGTGGAGTCTCAGATGGCTTTATCGCGTAGTCGGTGTCCGGCCGACAAGAGGATGCTACTCAACCGCTTCAATTTACATCTTGAATCGGTTATGCGACAGAGGTTGAGGTACTATAATCTCAAGATGCAAGCCTTGGCGGATCCCGATAGCATCTTGACGATAATAGCAGACGGTCCGGATCAGTTTCTTACACGACTCCCCCATATGGTTTGGACGGAAAGCAATTTGCCTAAATTCGATGACTCCAATCTAGCTAAAGTCAAGCTTGAGCTAGTCTTGTGTCACGGACGGAGAAATGGACCCAATACGTTCCTTTACATTGCTCCGCCAGACAAAAGCCATGTAGCTTCCTAC
>NW_003215914.1:0-1287 GCF_000006405.1 Perkinsus marinus ATCC 50983
TGCAAACTTATGACTATGACATAGAGTCTATGTTCTTCACTATATGCTCGCAGTAACTGCACTACATCTGCGAATTTACTTGACTCAACTGAGCCGGAGCACCGTGCCTCACCCGAGATGCAAGTTTGGACCCCTCTACCACTGCCATCATCAGCCTCCTCGTCATCTTCAATTTCAAATCTTCCCCTTTATATCCCTACCACTTCATTTCCAAATCCATCCCCATCTCCAACCTACCCCATCTCCTTCCTCCTAGCCTCAGCAAGAGCATATTCGAGCACAGCAATTTGACTTCGCAACGACGCCATGACTGCTCTCAAGGACTCCATCTAAATCACCAACAAATACTCAACAGCAACGGCGCATAACAGTGCACATCATATAGTCTCTTCCCGTAACGGTTGCGGCTAAGATTAAGCCGTGCAAAGGATGAGACTCGAGTAAAATCAGTATTGGAGGGACATATATTCGCCTTCCTCAGCTCACCTCAGCAGTTTCCTCACTTTTCAAAGAGGTTTCCATACGAATTCGGTTACACGTGTACAAGAACTAATAGAAAATTCCTAAGAAATTTCCTCCCAGAATTTTCATATCATCACCAACCTGTGGTCGACCATGTGCATATTTTCCTGCGTAGAGCCGACTCAGATAACATCCATGTTGAAACATAACCCTTCAAAACCAGCCGACCATGACAGTAATCACCAACATCATATATGGGCGGCGCCGCGCCGCGCCTTTCACAACTTGCGCATGTTCTCTGCAGTGTTGCCCTTTTCCAAGGTTATGGCTCCGTTAAAGCTTACACGTACGAGGTACCACTACGACGATCTGGGCAGTCGCCTCCAACGGTGATCCTATCTGTCTTAACTTCTTTTTACCCTATAGTTGATCTACTCGTGAACGGCGCGTGGGAAGTCCAGGCCGCACAAGCTTGTGTGGAATCCTGTTCATTCGTAGCGTTTTACGTGAAGTACGCGAGTTGATCGATGTTGGTAGAGCAGAAGGGACCCCGTAATGAGGGAGACTTCTGGGACATCTTCTTACGGTACCATCAGGATGTGATTGGACTTCGAGTTGTGAACATCTACTGAGGACTAACTCATCATCTAATGCCAATGGCAGTGTCACCAGTGGCGATTGGCTTGATCAAGAAGATAATACAACGTGACTAAGGGCGGGCCGAATTCCATGAAAAGCGAGTATTTTATAATCCCGAGAGAACTCTCTTCCTCTGTTAGTCTTATCTTTTTTCTTGTGTTGGTGGAGCGACTCCCATCGACCTCA
>NW_003203500.1:0-970 GCF_000006405.1 Perkinsus marinus ATCC 50983
TCACTACATCAGTGATATGCACCGCTAGTCTAATGGTTAGGATATCTGCCTTCCAAGCAGATGGTCCGGGTTCGATTCCCGGGCGGTGCAGTTCGTATCAACGTGGGAAGGGTCTTCAGGCTATCGTGGAATAGTTATGCTCAGCACGTCAGGGCGATACAGGAGTTTGTACGCATGAGCAGCTTGGCGCAGTGGATAGCGTGTTGGGCTCATAACCCAAAGGTCCCTTGATCGAAACAAGGAGCTGCTATTCATCACAATACACTCGAGATGGTTATTAAACTGAGAGGTGCAGCTTACCGACTGCATAGATCAGTCTTACCGAAAAATTTCCACTAAACAGAAACGGTGTTTTCGTACCATTCCGCGCGATTGGCCCAACCGTGCCAGTTCAGGGGAAAAAGAACGTTAATAAAGCGTTGTCCGTGCATAGAAAAGAGCTATTCACCTAGAGCAGAACTCCTTGCAGGAATGATGAATGACCGCCCGGTACTTCAGAACGCGTTGCGGAGATGAACCAACAGCCCAAATTCACGAGCCGCCGCATGCGGTTTCAAAATGTGCTTGCAAGCAGGAACTTCGATGTCACGAAAAAGTTGTGCAGCTTGTGCCGAGCTAGCTGTAGTATGCGATGAGAACCTTACCAGTTAGAGTTATCAACTGAGATAGAATGCGGCCTACCATGCGAGAGATATAGTAGCAGTTCGCGATCTCAGGTACGCGTTTAAGGCCTAATCAGACTCTTGGCCGCGGGATGGTTGACGACGGTACGTCCGAGAAGGGATTCAGATGTCCCTCTACAAGTATCACAAGAATACTCAATCACTACATAAGTGATATGCACCGCTAGTCTAATGGTTAGGATATCTGCCTTCCAAGCAGATGGTCCGGGTTCGATTCCCGGGCGGTGCAGTTCGTATTAACGAGAGTGGGGACTCTAGGCTATCGTGGAACAGTTATGCTCAGCACG
>NW_003216374.1:0-990 GCF_000006405.1 Perkinsus marinus ATCC 50983
ATTCTTTAGTTCACAGAATCTTGGGTGTATGCTTGAACTGTATCAGAATAGCCACGGATATGATATTCGAGTCACCGAAGTTCAGCAATCGCTGACATTGACGGTCAAATTCCGTCCACGCCCCCCCCTTCTTTAGTTCACAGAACTTGGGTGTATACTTGAACTGTATCAGAACAGCCACGGATATGATATTCGAGACACCAAAGTTCAGCAATCGTTGACATTGACGGTCAAATTCCGTCCATGCTCCCCCATTCTTTAGTTCACAGAATCTGGGTGTATGCTTGAACTGTATCAGAATAGCCACGGATATGATATTCGAGACACCGAAGTTCAGCAATCGCTGACATAGACGGTCAAATTCCGTCCACGCTCCCCCACTCTATAGTTCACAGAATCTGGGTGTATACTTGAACTTTATCAGAATAGCCACGGATATGATATTCGAGACACTGAAGTTCAGCAATCATTGACATTGACGGTCAAATTCCGTCCACGCTCCCCCACTCTATAGTTCACAGAATCTGGGTGTATACTTGAACTGTATGGGAATAGCCACGGATATGATATTCGAGACACTGAAGTTCAGCAATCGTTGATATTGACGGTCGAATTCCGTCCACGCTCCCCCACTCTATAGTTCACAGAATCTGGGTGTATACTTGAACTGTATGGGAATAGCCACGGATATGATATTCGAGACACCGAAGTTCAGCAATCATTGACATTGACGGTCAAATTCCGTCCACGCTCCCCCACTCTATAGTTCACAGAATCTGGGTGTAGCCACGGATATGATATTCGAGACACCGAAGTTCAGCAATCGCTGACATAGACGGTCGAATTCCGTCCACGCTCCCCCACTCTATAGTTCACAGAATCTGGGTGTATACTTGAACTTTATCAGAATAGCCACGGATATGATATTCGAGACACTGAAGTTCAGCAATCATTGACATTGACGGTCAAATTCCGTCCACGCTCCCCCAC
>NW_003205527.1:0-1068 GCF_000006405.1 Perkinsus marinus ATCC 50983
AGCGTATCTGGAAGGAACCGTAGCATGCAGTGCCATAGCGGGGACACCCACCGACCTGCCCTGTTGGAAGTGGCCCACCCCTGAGCAGACCAGACGTTTCCAGGTGTTGGTGCATAGATCGAACTCGAATACATCACCATAACGCGCCGTGCCCGAGCCCCCAAAGACATACATACAGTCATTCCGTACCAAAGCTTGGTGACGGTACCTGTCACGAGGATGTACCACCGACAGAAAACTGTGGTGGTCTGGACCTACCTCCCAGTTGGCTGCTCGCCTGTCATCGCCACGCCAAACCACCGTTTGGATATGAGGTCAAATCTATGCATGTCGGTCGGGTAGTTGGTGCCATGGGTTCCTCCCCATATGTACAGCTGCTCCTTATGCTGGACCATGCACTGGCCATACCGTGCTGTCGGCGCATCGTGCATCTCTGGGCTCAATTGAAGCGTCGTCGGCGGTGGGGAGTCTCCCTGATAGAATGAGTACAACCAACGACGTGCCCACCGGGCTCACCGTAGTAGTAGCAGTATGAGGACCACCAATACCTGCTACTACTTGTGGAGGCTCTGATTCAGCAGCTCCCCTGACAGGGACACCAACACGGCCTCCATCGGTGGCAGAGGTGGGCCGCAGGGAGGAAGCGACCGTCGATATACCAACTTCGCAGAGTAATGACCATGTGCTCGTATCATAGGCGAACTCGTACAGGTCACACTTGTTGGTGTACCCAAAGTGGGAGCCGCTACCACCAAAGACAAACATGGACCCCGCCAGTTCATCTGAGGCGGCAGTGTGGGAGGCCCGTCCGCTGGGCTTGTCGCCATGACCCTCGACCTTGGACCAGGCCAGGCTGTGCAGGTCCAGCTGGTAGAGGTCGTCGAAGCACTGCTGGCCATCGAAGCCACCAAAAATATAGAGGAACCTGGCCAGCTAACTTCAAGTGGGACCATCAGACTTTGCCTACCTCGATCGGTAGATGCACGCCGTGTGACCACTGCGGACCCTTGGGGTCTCTCCAACACAGTTGGTCAATGGCTCCCAATACGGGTACTGTCGACTGTTGCT
>NW_003210582.1:0-1606 GCF_000006405.1 Perkinsus marinus ATCC 50983
ATGTCGCAGTTGAAGCTACTTTCAGGGTTGGTCGGCCGGCGACATTCTCCAATAAGGACGCAAAGCCCATCTTGGCTAAGTACGTGGCAATGGTGAATGCCCTGTATGACCCGTTGGACTTCGGGCGTATTATCTTTGTCAAACGTGTGTCTACCCCTGAGAATCCGGCGGACTGTTTAACTCGTCATGATTTATCAACAAGCTTTGTTCAGTTCGCTAACAGCAAGTCTATCGACTTATGTAATGTTAGCAGCTCGCCAACTTGTTCGAAGATTGCTCATGGATATGCTCCTTCTCAAGGTGTGACTATAGCAGCCCTCGGGGTGACGATTCCATTAAGGAAACTTCACGGTTTACCAACCACCCACGAGCTATGTGCAGGTCAGGGGGAGGACAGTCAAATTCAGCTTGTCAAACAATTGTTACAACGTCATGAAGGTGCACCTGCTGATCTCGATCGTGGTTATGTGGCGGTATGGAGTACTCTATTAGTACGAAGCGGTCTCTTGATGAAGCACTATGCACCTGAAAAGGGGAAATCACCTACTGATGTTCTGGTGGTTCCCGTTTTACCAAGTCAGTTAGTCCCACGGGTGTTGAACTACTTCCACGATCCTACTGGCGCAGCACACTTGGGCATTGTGAGGGTAGTTAAGGCGATAAAACGGAACTACTGGTTTCCGCACCTTGCACAAAGAGTGTGTGAACACATTGGTACTTGTCCACCATGTTATCGACGACAGTTGAAGGCAATATGGAGGCTGCCTCCAGGAGGCAGGACGGTGTTTAACGAGCAGCCCCTCCAAGACCATGGCATACCGTATGCGCAGACGTGGTTTCTATTTCAACCCCTAAAGGTAGAGTGTTGTTGCTTACAGCGGTATGTCTCTTCAGTGGTTGGCCAGAAGCTCGTCCACTCAAGTCGAAGTCCTCGAAAGAGATTGCTCAAGCACTTCGAGAATTCAATTCTCGTCTGGGTAAATTTCGTATACTGCGAACTGATGGTGGGCTCGAGTTTCGTGGCGAGGTTGAAGCCTATCTGAGGTCGATAGATGCCTCTCATTCCGTCAGCTTACCGTTCAGTCCAGTGGCAGCTATAGAGCAACTTAACAAGACACTTATCAATAAGTTCCAAGCAGCGGTATATACTCCGGCATGGTCTACATTAACACTGGGCGGAGTTCTCGACGATATATTGTGGAGCATTCGATCAACGCCGACATCAGTTCATGGTATTGAGCCTTACACCTCACTGTTTGGTCGACATCCACACCAAGATGGGTTGTATAGCCAAGGCAAACAGGCGCGCCTATTGGAACATGTTGAAGATGTACTAGCCGAGCGGAGGTCTAAAGCCCTGCTATCACGTCCTGAAGTGCCCCAATTAGCCCCTGGTTGCTTGGTCTTTGTTCGAGATCGCACATTTGATCGAGCTTTCAAGGTCAGCAAGAGGCGGAAGCTTATGCGCGTCCTTCGGCAGACAGGAGTAAAGGTCCTTCTGTGCTCAGTGAACCATCAACAGGTCCTCGAGCGCCACGTTCGTGATTGTGTTGTTGCACCAGAATCTATCATTAGATCCTCCTTGGGGTCTGCTCACGATAGAAAA
>NW_003206743.1:0-1874 GCF_000006405.1 Perkinsus marinus ATCC 50983
GCCGCATTGGCGAGAACAAACCTTTCCCTACAACCGGCACGCAGTGGGAAGCCTTTTTGCTGAGCATAAAGATTCTATCTTATGGAAATAAGAATAGTCATTCAATGTGGGTCATTTAAGATCAGAGTGGTGTTATATCGATATTCCTGACCTCCGGCTCAAACCATGTCTACCAACGCATACAAAAGTTCGAGAAGTTCGAGAACTCGTTCGATTCTCGTCTCGATCTTGATTCCTGAGAAAACCTCTCGATCTCGTCTCGAAACTCTTCGAGATCGAGACGAGATCGAGAATCTCGAGTTCTCGGGTCTCGATTCCGACCTCTGGTGAGCGTGCTGGCTCTTTTTGCCCACCCTCTGCCACCCGGTAGTTTCTGGTTGTCTGCATCTTGACGTGCGATCCTCAATTGTGTGAGGATGGCCGTCCGATGGCCACAGATGAAGTCGGCAGGGCGGGACGAGTTGAGTTAACGAGTTTTGGGTGGGAAGCTGCGATCGGGCGGCCCGATTCGGGCCTGTATTTGCATTGAAATCCGAGACCTTTTCAGAAGCGAGGTAGTGCAAGACCAAAACCTTCTGATCGATATTGCGCCATCGCAACTCGCAGATACCGTTCAACCCATTTCTGTGCCCTTTGGTTTGGCAGAGCGATGCATCACCTCGGCTATGAATCTGAATGCATTCATCGACAGTTTGGCCGAGTGGTCTAAGGCGCTGGCTTCAGGCGTCAGTCCGCAAGGGCGTGGGTTCGAATTCCACAGCTGTCAGTCTATATACCTGACTGGGGTTATATTAAGAACCGAGACCTTTTCAGAAGCGAAGTAGTGCAGGATCAACACCTTCTGATCGATATTGCGCCATCGCAACTCCTAGAAACCGTTCAACCCATTTTTGTCTCCTCTGGTTTGGCAGAGCGATGCATCACCTCGGCTATGAATCTTGAAGCATTCATCGACAGTTTGGCCGAGTGGTCTAAGGCGCTGGCTTCAGGCGTCAGTTCGCAAGGGTGTCGGTTTGATTCCCACAGCTGTCAGTCTATATACCTGACTGGTCTTATATTAAGAACCGAGACCCTTTCAGAAGCGAGGTAGTGCAAGACCAAAACCTTTTGATCGATATTGTGCCATCGCACCTCGCAGAAACCGTTCAATCCATTTTTTTTTGTGTCCTCTGGTTTGGCAGAGCGATGCATCACCTCGGCTATGAATCTTGAAGCACTTATCGACAGTTTGGCGGAGTGGTCTAAGGCGCTGGCTTCAGGCGTCAGTCCGCAAGGGCGTAGGTTCGAATCCCACAGCTGTAATTCTTTTCGTGTGATTTGATGAAGAACGCATTCCGCGGAAACGGTTCAAAACCGTTTTTGTGTCATGTCCTATAGTGTAACGCATCTTCTCCGCTATGATTTTTGAATCACTTATCGACAGTTTGGCCGAGTGGTCTAAGGCGCTGGCTTAAGGCGCCAGTCCGAAAGGGCGTGGGTTCGAACCCCACAGCTGTCAGTCTATATACCTGACTGGTGTTATATTGAGAACCCCGACCTTTTCAGAAGCGAGGTAGTGCAAGATCAAAACCTTCTGATCGATATTGCGCCATCGCACCTCGCAAAAACCGTTCAACCCATTTTTGTGTCCTCTGGTTTGGCAGAGCGATGCATCACCTCGGCTAAGAATCTTGAAGCACTTATCGACAGTTTGGCACTCATCGACAGCGGCAAATAAAATCGCTGATGGTTCAACCATGCGTGGTTTCGCAGCTCGGTCGCAGGTTTCACAATGTTTAAACGTATCAAATAGTAGAGTATTCGAAATGATGGATACTCCATATATGGTCAAAATACTGTGTCCAAGCGAAACATCTCGATTTACAGTTTTCTTT
>NW_003214892.1:0-1056 GCF_000006405.1 Perkinsus marinus ATCC 50983
AGCGAGCAGTTTAGCACCTTAACCGAGCGTTAGGTTCATCCCTCATCGCCAGTTCTGCTTACCAAAAATGGCCCACTTAGAGTCGTCTCATTGACCCCAATAGTTCAATTAAGTAACTACTGGATCTTGCCCATTTAAAGTTTGAGAATAGGTCGAGGAAGTTACTTCCCCGGAACCTCTAATCATTCGCTTTACCTGACAAAACTGATAAAGACTCTAGCTATCCTGAGGGAAACTTCGGAGGGAACCAGCTACTAGATGGTTCGATTAGTCTTTCGCCCCTATACCCAAGTCTGACGAACGATTTGCACGTCAGTATCGCTACGAGCCTCCACCAGAGTTTCCCCTGGCTTCACCCTGCTCAGGCATAGTTCACCATCTTTCGGGTCCTAACGGATATGCTCATACTCAAACCTTTCACCGAAGATCAAGGTCGGTTGTTGGTGACCCCAACATGGCCATACGGCCTCACTTTCATTACGCGTATAAGTTTGCCACTCACACACTCGCACATACGTTAGACTCCTTGGTCCGTGTTTCAAGACGGGCCGGAGGCAACCGTTGGAAGCCAGCATCGCGATTACTAAGTGCGAACAATCTCAAAGCCACATCCTGGCCACTCGACGAATCGAAAAGCGCAGGGTAATGACAGTTAGAAAGCTCGTTGACCAGCAAACGCACTTCCTCACTGACCGAGTAGTGAGTATCGCAAGGAAGCAACCAATTCACAGATAGCGAACCAATTAGCATCCAAGGATTATTTCCACTCAGCCAGTGATGCTGACGACTGAGAGTAGGAAACACCACTAACATCTGCCAAACAACTGCTCAACACGACCAGGTCTGTGAATGAGTAGCAGAAGACAGGAGCGAGCAGCAATCCTACAATCAGCATATGCAACGGCGGCATCCGCTTCCTTCTCCACGATTTCAGGCACTATTTAACCCTCTTTCTCAAGTTCTTTTCACTTTCCCTCACGGTACTTTTGTGCTATCGGTCTCGAGTATATATTTTGCTTTGGATGAAATTTACCACCCGTTTACGCTCCAATCCCA
>NW_003201911.1:0-967 GCF_000006405.1 Perkinsus marinus ATCC 50983
TTTCCGACTCTTACTATCAACATATGATAACGGATTGTAACTAACATCGCTCCGCCGATTTTGTATAAACCCCGCTTGAACCTAAGATACTACTTCACATTATCATGCACCTCCAACAACGCCTCCGTCTCCACCCCGTCCCTCGCCGCTTCCTTCATCTTCCTTCTCTCTACTTTCAACTTCTCAGCTCTCTCAATCTAAGTGCGAATATATGCACATGGTCAACTACGATAAAAAATTCCAAGAAATTCTTGCGAGTTCGTAAGATTTGACCATACGCCCCCCTCCACCATTCTACCGCCGTCCTCTTCTTCTCAGCCCACGCCGAGGGGTCGTATGAGGTCTTCCCTCTAGCCCCCACACGGCTTCCTGATCTACTCGTCGGAAAAGGACCTTCCATCACCATCCTCACAGGCTACTACCAGACTCACTACCTCTGATGGACATGTGTGGCTTCACCGTAGGTCTCAATAAAGTGGGAATATTTCCGTGATTACAAATTGCTAATTTCGTGGCGCGTGACGCTACCTCCTCCTCAATACTCAACCCAACACTCAACCATCAACACCAGCAGTCATGCTCATGCTACCCTCTCCCCCCTTCCTCGCTGCCGCCACAACTCAAAGTCCTGCTCCGAAACATACCTACCATCCCCCTTTCCCCCCGCGCCATGCCTCCAAGGCCTAAGTCACCACCAACTCCATACCGTAACAACCTCAACTCCTCCTACGCCGGGTCCACAGCCTCCCCCCTGAACTGCCCTCGGACATCATCAGCATCCAACCTCGGCACATAGCATCCGCTTCGAACCTGCATACCATAGACCCCACGTTCGATTCCTGCACCTGTCATTTACATTAAAACTCGCTGATGCATGATTCCCCCTCATCCTCGCCTCGAACTGCCTTCCTACATCGGCCTCTTTATACACCTCTCCATTCACTCCTCTCGAACCTCGGGCAAAACC
>NW_003199861.1:0-1238 GCF_000006405.1 Perkinsus marinus ATCC 50983
TTCAATTCTTGATTCACTAGGAGTTCTTAATTCTCGTTCTCCATCATGTAAACTCTTGTTCGAAAAGTCTGCCGAAGCGGTTACCAGACTTGGACACACAGATGATCGGCGGTTATGCTCGGGTAATTACATCCCACTTTCGGATAATTTTGCACAATCTGCAATCGTTCGTGCAATCGTTCTGCGACGCATCCATCTAACTGGCTTACACTCAAACTGCATGGCTGGCCCCCCTCCCACAGAGAGAAAAAGCCTCAAATCCCGACAACGAGTCCCCCGTGTATATAGTGGCGTAGCTTCAAGAGTAGGAGCGCTCGAGAAGGACGAGGCGGAAGTTGAAGTACGGACGAAGGTGGAGCAGGTAGTCATCATCAAGAGACACCTGTGGGTCCAAGTTAGCGGCTGCAAGTCAGGTCTTATCCATAATGGAAGGGCCCGATCGAGCTAAGGACGATCGAGTTCGTGTTCCTAATGAGTTCAAGGCTGTGGTCCGGTCTCGCGTTATGATCCCATGGCTCCTCAGTCTCATACGCCTCCAACGGCACAACATACTCCTTAGATATTCTATACCATGTAGGAAGGCTCACTTTCCTCATAGTGCATAGACGCTGGTATCATGTTCAGGCACTTTTCGGTGTTGTGGCGGCGATAGTACGCGCAAGTCGCGAGGACCGTCTCGATGGAATACCAGGAATACCAACATAGAAGAGCACTTTTATGATCCGAACCCAACGCATACTCTACCTGATGCTGAGTCTATGAGACTGGCCGCCCAAGTGAAGGAAAGTATGGCCCGCGTATCCCAAATGTGAGGCTATTGGTATACCTCCTGTTGATGAGTATCCAATTTGTGTAGGTATTGTGAGCTAGTCCTGCGGGTAGGCTCTTGCAAGCGAGGCATAGCGAGGACCAGACAGATCCGTTGGCGAAGGAAATTTGGTGTGCAGCTGAGTTACGAGCACGACTTCCCTAACCAGAACATGTTTGAGACCCTGTAGGGAAGATGTTCCTGTTTGTACTGGATGCATTTGTTCAGGTATTTCTTCGTATGTCGAGTAGTTATGGGATGCCTACAGGAATATCATCCTCCACGCAGGCTCTTTACATCCCCTAGAGTTGATCAACTTATTACTGCCGACCTGCACAGATTATTCAAGTCGATGAGGTAGTTCACATAGCACGGTCACTCGGGATCATAGTACTTATTAAAGTTATAATATGCATGGACGGGAACTCAA
>NW_003215487.1:0-990 GCF_000006405.1 Perkinsus marinus ATCC 50983
TCACACATGAAGCTCCTCATCACCCTGCTGTTGGGGTTACTCTCCTCCGCGGTGGTTGGAGACCATCGGACTCACCCGGTGTCGGAGCCCCATACATTGCGCTCGCCTAATGGAGTGGTTTATCGGAAATACCAGGAGGGTGATGACACATCCGTCGTGGCAGAAGAATACATTCCTCCAGCTTGTAACCTTTTTCTATGTTATGTCGCAGTGCCCAGTGGAACTAAGGTGCGATTATTATAAGATGCTCAACTCTGTCAGGAGTATGTATAGTTGTATTGAGAAAACATCGAATCGACATACGGAATCCTGCATCGAGCGTCTCGTGCATTGAAATTTAATGATTGAATGGAGTGCAATGCACTTCCGGTTTGAAGACAACGGCCGGTCTCGGCGAGACCGTCTCGCACACTATCGATTCGCTAGTGTGGGTTAAAAATGAATTGAGGATCGTAGGCTGCATCCAGTAGTTTACGATGACTATGCCGGAAATAATTCCCTCCCCAGACTGTCGTCGGCGTGGTCGCTATGGACATCCCTGAAGAAAACACACCTGAGAAGATCAAGACTGCCATCAAAGCCCACAGGTGAGTCCTACATTGACGATGGAGGTATCCTCAAACCGTTTGAGTCAAACGTTGTCTTCATAGGCCGGAAGGGAGCAAGTCTGGGAAGATTGGACTCATAAATATTGTAAGCCGAATGCCGCCACTCGGTTGTTTTTTCGAACGGTAGTTGCAAACTGGACTTTCAGGTTTATGTCGTCGAAGCTTGGCGAAGGCAGAAAATTGCATCGACACTTTTGTCTGTAACCTTCAAGGAGGTGATACCAGCGATGGACTCTCCTGTTGAACTGTGCAGTCTCTATTCCCACGAAAGATGGCCATTTGGAGTAGCCTTCAATGTTTGTTGTCTCTCAGTTTCCCAAGGCGTACCCGAACTGGGGTGTAGTCTACCTACTGGTCTCCGCACAAACCAACCCGCGAGAGA
>NW_003200592.1:0-815 GCF_000006405.1 Perkinsus marinus ATCC 50983
CCCCACTGACTACAACACCCATAATGAATTTTTGGCTTTCACTAGCACTTAAGCGAGGATCAACTTGTCCCATTCCAGTGGAAATTGCGTCGACACACATCTTGTCCCAACTTACGTTGTCATGAAGCTGGCGAGAACCGTCCTTCGGAGTAAATGTATGTATCGATTGTGTATGATAGCCGATTTCTGGCGAAAGGTGAGACACGCTCACCGACAGCCACCGCCTTTGTCTGTTGGCACGAGGTAAGCGACTGTAGTGCATCAAGAACGCTTGAAAAGGCCAGAAAGTCAAAATGACGACGTATGATGGAGTCGTCAAGCATTAGCTGCTCAGAATATGAGCTCGAATCACCTCACTTGAGTGTCTGGATCCTCACCAAGCTCACATCTCCGAATGTGAGGCGCCAATTCCACTCCGGTTATTCGATCAACTATCTGAAGAGATACACTCTTAAAGATATGCCCGATGTAAAATAATGCGTATTTGATAAGTTATGCATTTTTTCGGTTTCGGACTATTAAAATCGAACACACTGTAGAGTGTGTGACGTGACTTGTCTACTTGAGCGTATGTTTGTCATGTCCTTGGGGATATAGATTTACACATATATGATATGGTAGATTATGAAGCCGCGATTAAGACTCTCATCAACCTTCTAACGTATGATAAGGGTTGAAGTTGATCTCGGCGTCTGCACCGCCATAACATAGCATGTATGCAGTTTTCCTATGGCTTTTGGACGTAGAGTCGCCTCCGGCCACCCCTAGCAATAAGGAGAAATATTATGTCCTTAGGCGGAGTTTATGTTATTTCT
>NW_003209151.1:0-1048 GCF_000006405.1 Perkinsus marinus ATCC 50983
TACTAGCACTACTACTGTCTCAACTAGTGGTCCTGTCACTAGCACTACTACTGTCTCAACTAGTGGTCCTGTGACTAGCACTACTACTGTCTCAACTAGTGGTCTGTGACTAGCACTACTACGGTTTCAACTAACGGTCCTGCGACTGGCACTACTACTGTCTCAACTAGTGGTCCTGTGACTAGCACTACTACATCCTCTTCATCTGGCCAGTGTTCGGGTGACTTCTGCGTTGCTGATAGGACGGCGTTCCCTAACCTCCTCCCGGTGGGCCAAATAACTACCGAGTCCTTCAGTTTCACTGACTATGGTGCATGGTACCTAGCTGGTTACTCTAGTGATGATGGTATCCGTATGCTTTGGAGACTCCAATGCAACCAATGGCTACCTGTTGCCGAGAAGACTATTTCTAATATCGAGGCTTCGGGCAACGATATGTTCGTGTTTGGCATCAGCGAGGGTGACGTTGGTGTTTTTTTTACCCGAAGAACAACAATGCTTATCGTATAATAGCTCAGGCGGATCCTTCCAAGGAGTATACTGGAGTCACCTTTTATCAACACTCGAATATTCTATATGTTACCGAAAAGGCTACTGGGCAGATTGCTCGGTTCACAGGTCACTACTACGGTTTCAACTAGTGGTCCTGTGACTAGCACTACTACATCCTCTTCATCTGGGCAGTGTTCGGGTGACCATTAGTACTGGTGACCATTACCATTAGAGTACTGTTACTTTAAAGTGATCGGCCTTCCATAGTCGGTATCGGCGAATTACCATTAGAGTACTGTTACTTTAAAGCGATCGGCCTTCCATAGTCGGTATCGGCGAATTACCATTAGAGTACTGTTACTTTAAAGTGATCGGCCTTCCACAGTCGGTATCGGCGAATTACCATTAGAGTACTGTTACTTTAAAGTGATCGGCCTTCCACAGTCGGTATTGGCGAATTACCATTAGAGTACTGTTACTTTAAAGTGATCGGCCTTCCACAGTCGGTATCGGCGAATTACCATTAGAGTACTGTTACTTTAAAGTGATCGGCCTT
>NW_003199813.1:0-1776 GCF_000006405.1 Perkinsus marinus ATCC 50983
CTTCCCTACGTTCCTGCTCTGTAGACAGAACGCCCCCTCCCAGAACGGACAGTCCTAAGAAGACGCCATTTGTAAACCAGTACCGGAGTAAACTGAATTCACCTCGTTAACGTCGCAGTTTATGTTGCATACCCAGAACGGTTTACATTGTCTTATTCCAATACGAGGTCTCTGACAGGTTCTGGTACTTTTACAAGTGTCACCACATACCGCTGTATAGATTATGCGAGTCTCGTGGTTCTAAAAAAGGTGAGGTTGATCAAGTCGTTACTAAACAGGAAATCGAAAAGTCAAGCCTACCACGTAGATTAAACAGTTAGTGGTATGGCATTTACAACCAGTCACAACACCACTAGACTGCATGAAGCATTTGCCGATGGGCTTCTGATAGAGTCCACCCTCTGCGATGACCTGTAACCGTGACCGAATTTGTACGTACCGTGGCCTGGTGTCGAGTTGGTGTTGTCATTGTAATCCACTGCGGGGGATAACCTGACGATCTCTGTTCTGAAAGGAGTCATATTCGATATCACACAGCGAGGGTCGGACTCGTCTCTCACTAGCCCACCTCTCGACCGCGGGATTGACCCAGGCGAAAGTCAGACAGACCAAGAGCGGGATGCTGACGAAGGTGTGCATTGTTGTAGCAAGATCTGTAGGGAATATGTAGGCGAGCCGTTGCTTGACTGTCGGTTTTGACATGCCCTGAGCTCGCGTACCCGTGCATACAACCTCTGAGCGCACAACTCACTGCTTAGCGACGTCGGTGCACAACTTCATACTACCCTACATGAAACTTGCATCATGTTGACTCTGGTATACTCTAGGTTGCATATGTCGTTCTGACGTGGTTAGGCTAGATCGGTGCTAGAGGTTATTCTGGCACTAAAAGACTGAATACCGATACGAAGAGGCGCGTCACACTGTATCACGGCGCACAGTGAGCGCCTTGATGACACAGGTCCGCATCATCCACGCCGCGGGTGATCCGCTGTCTTTATTCGAGGTCCGTCGTGAAATGGCCCGTGTGCGAGTATCGCGGCGGCACGACGAAAGCAGGCGGCATTTGCCGCCGTGCATGACTCATTCCACCCCAGCCCACCACTTCACGCATGTACACATAAACTGCGGTCAAGACTCTCACGCACGCCATGTCTACTCCACACAGGGAGGGCTGCACAGTCGGACAACAACAAAAAAGGTAGCTGATGATGGTCGAACGGCGAACAATCGATACAACGCAGCTAACAGACTGGCCAGCAGGAGCGGGCACTGCCTGCAGGGCAGGTCCTCCTACCACAAGAGGCGCACGTCAGACTGACTCGATCGGATCGGGTCGATCCTTCGATCCGTCGTCGTGAAGGCAAGTCAAGGTACGCTACACCGCATAGCATTATTTACCGGGTGGCAGTGTGGGAAGAGACTGGATGTTAGCCAGCTGAACAGTAGAGAGTGGCGATAAGACCGAACCTCTCGACATGCCATGCATTGGCCCAACACCACACCTAGCATGCAGGAATAAATCCAGTGTCTTCCAAACAACTGGCAAAGGTAAAACAGCAAGATCACTGTTACATTGGCCTCGATCATAGCTTGATCATGTCCCAACGACCCAACGTAGAAGTTCTGCGGTCAAGTTACGGGACACGCTTCGCCCCGCGTTGGAATGCGCATGTACATGAGCGATTATGTGGAATATTTTCCGAACTTCGACGTTTTAACCCGTGCTAAACCAGCTTGTGAGGATGAGCACGTCTGAATAATCTAATTGCATAA
>NW_003213621.1:0-895 GCF_000006405.1 Perkinsus marinus ATCC 50983
GGTAGTCGCCGCCATTGAAACCAAACAGATTTCCGGAACGACCATAGAGAGAATAATCCATCATCGATATTCCGATATGAGGTCTTCGTTTCAAGATATACAAATCAGCCAATGCGCGACCTCATAAGAGCAGCTTTGATTCGACGATTTCCCAGCGGCCTCTCGACCAAGCCCGAACATACAGAACTCAATGCATATCACCAGCACAGAAACTAATAAATTCCGCTACAAAGGTCTCTCCGTGTTTTCTCAATTCCATGGCGTATGCCCCCATCATTTGGCCGAGTCGATGTTTGCTGGGCAAGCACATTACCCATTCCAGCTCAAGAGCGCCTTCAGCTCTGTAAACGCTACCGACTGATGTATGGATCAGTTCATCTCTTCCCACACACTAACTGTCGTCCCTCGAGGCGATTCATAGTTCTCTATATATGATCAAAACCGAATTTCTATCACCGCACTCGTTGCCACGGGCACTTGCCAGTTTGTTGGATGAGAGAAAATCGGTCTTAGGGGATCCGGAGGAGGAAAGCCATCGCAATTTTGCGTCTCGTAAACGGATAATGTATCGCAGGCTGCTGGATACTGGCGGTTGGATAACCTCCCGTCCAAAGAAACCGTTCCGCAACTTGTGGACCACAAGAGCCACTCCGACAGTTCAACAATTTCGAAAAAACTCCGCCCACTTAAAAGGCATTAATAGTTGTATAACCCGACCTTGGGTTAGTCTAGAAAGTCTAATAAGCAATGCTGCCAGTCGGTGATCCGTCGGGATTCACAGCCTTCAATTTCACCTGGCGAGCGAGTTCGTGCGCCAAGATACCTCTATTGAAACTCCAATTTTGACGGTGCGCGGTTTAGGGAACTCCAATTTCGTCAACCCGTTGGTTCAGGA
>NW_003211158.1:0-1183 GCF_000006405.1 Perkinsus marinus ATCC 50983
TGAAGACTCACATGAGTCAATTTCTTCGGTCATGACCTTAGGTCATCTCACCGGAGCAGAATGCTATAATATTCAAATTGACAATTTTGCCCACTGCGCTAATGGGCCGTGAACATAAAGTTCATTTGATAAACTACACCCACCGTGGGGCTCGAACCCACGACCACAAGGTTAAGAGCCTTGCGCTCTACCGACTGAGCTAGACGGGCCGAATGAACGGTCG
This sequence comes from Perkinsus marinus ATCC 50983, assembly GCF_000006405.1. Lineage (NCBI taxonomy): Eukaryota > Perkinsozoa > Perkinsida > Perkinsidae > Perkinsus > Perkinsus marinus. The sequence continues at coordinate 224 of NW_003211158.1, forward strand.
ACTATACGGATACTCAGTTGAACTCTTGTTATGCATGTGGTATCCTAGGACGATTAGTGGTCTCTAGCTGTCCATACGAGACCATCCTTTGAATGGGAGGAGAACGAGGGAATGCGTAGCAAGTAATTGAGTCGGCAGATTTATGTACTCGAGCGATACTAAACGCGCAACGGGTGGAGCTACGCATGAGATTCTTCTATGCGTTGGTGATTGGTGATACTACTGTTCAAGGACAGACAGGCGGAGGCATACTCTTGTCCTTTTTCACTCATTTCGTGTCACCAGTCACTCTCTAGCGGGGGTAACGGGTAGTTGCTCAGAAAGCTCATTTTGCGATAAACTTAGCAGTTAATGACGAGATCGAAACACGCTTGACCTTTTCCCGCCTGAACAATGTTGAGAGAGCTATAAAATTATCGAGAGGATCAACTAGTTGAGAGAAAGTTCGGCCATTTTGATAATTCAACATTGTTCAGCGTAGCCGGAATATCAAATAAAATACTTCCGGCAACCCGGAATCGAACCAGGGACCATCCGATTACTTTATCACTACAGTCGGACGCTCTACCAACTGAGCTATTGCCGGTCAACCTTGCATGTCACCGAGATATCCTCTGCTTCCCGAAAGCATTTGAATTTCATTTTAGTCACCACTGGTGCGTCTTTGCTACATGTATAGCGCGGTGAATGCGAGAATTAGTCGTCTACACGTGTTCGAATTCAAAAAGTGATCTCATCAAGCGCTCCACGATGGGTTCGAACCACCGACCTTGTGGTTAACAGCCACACGCTCTGCCTACTGAGCTAGCGGAGCAACAACATATTTCATCAACTCCTCAAGTTGTTCTCCTTGAAGACTCACATGAGTCAATTTCCTTCGGTCATGACCTTAGGTCATCTCACCGGAGCAGATGCTATATATTCAAATTGACAATTTTGCCCACTGCGCTAATGGGCCGT
>NW_003210308.1:0-1512 GCF_000006405.1 Perkinsus marinus ATCC 50983
ATCGGTTGAGCAATGAACATGTCCAGGTAAGATCCATAGGGTTCCGTCGTCAAAGCAAAGGTGCTCACCTTGATCGTGAGGTAGCCACAGAGCAGACAGCGAGGGGAGTAGCAGTTTAACCAGGGTGAGCGTAAATACCATCGATAAAAGTGTACTCCGGCTAAGACAGAGCTGAGAGTGGAAGTGAGTCATCCCGACTGACGTAGCCTGACTTGGTCAGTGACGTATAACTGTCACGTCGCACAAGCTCGGCGCCACGTGCACGTGAACAATCGCACAAGAGAGGAGATGAGGATCCTACCATATCGTAGTATCTCAATTACCAAATCAGAATGAATATGACAATAATGAGATAGCCCGGAGCGAACGGTGGTCGGGTTGGTTTACATCGATACAGTCCGGGAGTACGCGACAGAGCCCAAGGATATCGGTGATCGACGACCCGTCACCTTCTCTGTATTGTGGGCTGAATTATGGTGAGTGTATGGTAGGATAGGCCTGCTCAGTGCCGACTGCATGAGTTCAACGAAAATTCAAAACTGAGACCATGAAACTCCTATGCATGGGTGAGAATCCCTCCAGGAGCATACTAGAATACTTAATGCTTGGCAACAGGTAACAATCTCATCACTAGTAGGTGAGCAACTTGTCAAGCTCTAGACTCAAATCGGTCTCCAAAAAACCTCACCGGCCCTATGTTAGAGTGGAACGTAGGAATAGTCTGTATCTTATTCGGCCGAAAAGGGCCTCACATTGTGAAGGTCACAATATCTGATACGATGCTGGTTGCGATTCACACTAGCCATTGAGAAGATATCTCAATGAGATAATCTCATCAACAGAGCATAGCAGGCGGGCAGCAGGCCCCACTGTGTAGGCTCCGAGTATCATCTTCGAAGAACAACAAAATTATTTTGTGTAGTCGCCCTACACGTATTGCACTTGTAGTACAGCTCATGGCAGTGGGGTACAAAGATTGTATCCTACTATCACCGCACAAACCTTACAATCGGTAGAGCCGCGTATAGCAACGGAAGTACACGGATTACACGGAAGTATCGTATCCTCTTCGATGCATTAATGAACTGAACTCGAAGACAGATTACTAGTTGAGACGTTAGAACTGCGACGGTCATGATGAGAAATACATTGTGCAGCACAGTGCTGAAGGTATGTCAAACCAGTATTTACGCATGTTTACTCGGCGGTGTATCTGAGATCAGGGAGTTGAATAGTGACTGCACACAGCTGATCAATGTCATTGGCACTTGTAGCACATACATAGCTGAGGAAAACCTGTGATAAATGTAAGTAATTGCGGTATATAACATTCAGTGGAAACTAGGCATATTTTCCATTCAGAACATTACACAACTATGAGTGAATACATACTGAGTAGATAGGTTTGGCAAATGGGGTCGCTATGCCTGCAATGGAATATACCATTCAAATATCTGTTTGACAAATGGGGCCGCTATGCCTGCAATGGAATATACCATTCAGATATCTGTT
>NW_003207666.1:0-1554 GCF_000006405.1 Perkinsus marinus ATCC 50983
GCAGCTAGACAGGTAGTACTTCACCAGAATCATGTGTACTCTACTTGTCGTTCTCCGAGGCAAGTTTGTTTCGTATGTCAGATTGGTATCGAGCTCACTGATGCGCGTAACGCTGTCTACTCTAGAGCAACGTCATCGTTTGAGCAGCCAGCGGCGATCAGATGGTCGGAACTGAATTTCCCTCCATGTCTTAATCTGGTGCATTTTGATCTTACGGAATTACCGAGGAATGTGAGTGAAAGCGATGTTCTAAGAACTGCTTCGAGAGATGTGTGACCCTTCAGGCCGCCGCAGCCCTACGACCCACCTTGTGGGCATTCGTCGCTATTATCGCGTTATTGATCATCAACTTCATCAACTCGATCATCATAGTGGCCGTCAAGGAGCCCCACGCTGATGGTGTAAATCAAATCACTCCTTCTATGTACTGAATATGAATACTACCAGGTTCGCATTCTGTACTCCTTCCTCAACCTCGTGCTCATATCCTCTATTGCATGCTACTCGGTGTATCAGGTAAAGTTCTGTGATATGGTATTAATCGCGCCAGGTCTAATCGACACTATCGACCGTAGTAATGACTATCGATCGACGTTGTGACAGAATACATACGGAGATATGCAAGCCATACCGCCAATTAACTGCCGGAATCATCCGTTATTATGCAATAACAGCGAACGATGGCCATTCACACTACGTGTCGATTATCGCCATATCACAAGCTCCTCCCCTCATCGCTGTGTTGTTTCTGTCGCTTCAGGCCTATAAGGGTTTAGCATTGAGCTCAATTTTCCACATAGCGCGGTTCGCTACAATACACGGATGCCTTACGGTGGGTCTCTTATTCGTTTTATTATTTTGTATGCAGTTTTAGGCTCTGTTGGGTTCAATTGTGCTGCTGCCTTGCTCGAGTTTCAACGGCTTCTTGATACCTGTACGCTACAACGACAATAAGATGTAGCCCGGCAGGCTCACCTGTGGACCTAATCTGTATCTTGCCTCAGAGGCACGTATTGGATCTTCGCAGTTGTATTCGAGAGCCTAGCTTGGCTAATGACTACGTGCATTTCGGCATATGGCATTCACAAGGTAGATACGAGCTCGCGTATGGGCCACAATATTCTCTTCAGGTGCGGACTTATCTTTGACGGGTGTAAATTGGATATGTTGCATGTTCGCTAATGCTCCATAATCGTTGGTAACTACTATGCTGTTATCTTGCGTTATTGAGATAGTGAAATGCATTGGAACGATGGGGTTTGACAGAGATCAGTTTGTAAAGTATTTGATAAGCAGTCCATAGGGATGCATTGGAGTCATCGGTCGCGTATAGGATATATCATCGATGATCCTGAGAGCATTCGCACTGGCCGTAAGACGCAACTTGGGAGAGATATTTTTGATGAAAAATGCCATGGATGCGGTGTGCTACCCGGACAGTGAACTCACATTAGCATCACTATATATACATACAAATGCACCCACCACTGAACGCAATAAGGAGAACACTGAAAGTTTCAGTTCGAAACGATGACGAATGTGAATAACACAAAA